>NW_020438967.1:539033-552643 GCF_000699045.2 Agrilus planipennis | reverse complement strand
GGATGATCCAGACTTTCAAGTGTTTTGTCGCAGTGGATCACGTCAAGAAGAATATGTAGACTTTGAAATCAAAAGAGTTAAAATAACACATATTTACTGTACAGTATGTGAATCTAAAAAGAATCTTACTATTGTGCCTTTAGATGCTCGCCTGCAAGCATTTATTAAACGAAGAATTTTTATTCCAAAAGGAAATAGATGTTGTCTAAACCATTTGATAAAAAAACGGTTCTTTGACGATGATTTGCAGCTATTACGGGTTTATTCTAACCATAGTTTCTTAGAAAAAGGCGAAGTCTCCCAATTTTTAAATCTTTTAGCTAATAATGTTGGTTTAACCCTACACAATAAAGTTGGCGAATTTTGTGTTTCTGAAGAAGAAATATTTACATACACAGGTCTTGAATGGCAAAATATTATTAGATTAGCGGGAATGCTTTCTAGCATGAGAGATAGTGATGAACGGTCGGTAATACAAGCATTAGTAGTGTTTTTAGTTAAATTCAGAACTGGTAATTCAAACGACATAATTCAGAAAATATTTGGATTGAAATATTCTCAACAAGTCTCAGATTATTTCCATCAGGTAATCAAAAGTTTCGAAAAAGATATTTTACCAACTTATTTTGGAATAAATGCGAAAAGTAGACAAGATGTTATTAATAATGAAACATCTTATCTTGCAAAATATCTACTCGGATTTGGAGAAACTTCTCTTGGTTTAATTTTTGACGGAACTTACATTAGGCATGAAAAAAGCAGGAACAATGTTTACCAAAGAAAATCTTACAGTGGACAGAAGAAAACACCACTTTGTAAGCCCTTTACTATATGTACGACAAACGGCTATGTAGTAGACATAGCAGGTCCCTATAATGGAACGATGAACGATGCATGTATATTAAGAAGTATATTAGAGGAACCTAACGGACTCAAAACGCTTCTACAACCAGGTGACATATGCATTGTTGATCGCGGTTTCCGTGATGTGGTCGATTTTTTAAAAGAGCAAGGGTACCATGTACTTATGCCAGCTTTGAAGGGGAAAAGAGCACAATTAACAGCAGAAGAAGCAAATGCATCACGATTTGTAACTAAAGTACGTTGGGCTGTTGAAGCTGTTCATGGCGTTATTGGTAAAAAATACCATTTATTTCATAATGTTTTGGATAACAAGCTTTTACCTGTAGCAAAATCATTGTGCAGAATAGCTGGATTTTTGAATAACACTTTTGGTAAACGATTGAACTGTGATGTCGAACTTGCCGATACTATTATTGCTTTTATGAAGGAGCGTCAAAATCAACAGAATACAATGCAAGAATTGGTTAAAAATGAAAACTTAAATCGGAGTAGAAAACTTTTTACAAAATTATCTTCAAGTAGTCTAATGGATTTTCCAGAATTAAGCGAAACTGACCTTAAAATATTATTTACTGGCACTTATCAATTATCACAAGCAGTATGTTATCTTGCTGAAATAATAACTGACAACGAATTAAACCTTGAATTTTTAAAGGATCGCGAAAATATTATAAGAGTAAGGGTACGATCAAGGCATATTAATAGGAAGACTTATAATTGCTTTATCGAGTATGAGCCAAATTCGAACACCTATAAAGGAATTCAAAATTACGTTTGTGATTGTGCAAATGGGAACAGAACAGTGGGCTGTTGCTCTTATGTAGCGACTGTTATTTACTACTTATCGCATGCTCGTTACAAATCAAAAATTATAAAACCAGCTGAAATATTGACCTCCATGTTTGATGCGACTGGTATAACAACTACTGTTGAAGAAAACAGTGACGATGACTGAATATTCATTAGAATAATGTTTTTTGTAATTATGTTTATATTTTGTCTGATTGAATTATATAATACACTATTTCATATAACTACGTATCTTTAATTGATTTTTATTTTTTTAAGCTATGTTCCACCAATTCGACCCTTTTGTGACTTTAACATGTAATAGCTAACTAATTAACAAATAAGATATATTTTTTTGTTAGGTGTCACTTTGGGGGTTGGTATAAAAAATCCCCCTTCAAAAATATACTTCTCGTTTTTTTCAGTTTCTAATATTGCAAAAATTCTAAAAAAAATATATTATACTTAGTTTATTGATAGTCATGTACAGTTTCAATTTCATGAAGATATCTTCAATAGGTACTGAGAAAAAAAATTTTTACGTTCAGGGTTGTTACCCCTATTATTCCCTTACTATAGGGGTTAGGGGTGTAAGATTAAGTGTGTGGCTATCTTAGATGAAAACCAATAAAAAAAAGGTCAGAACCCTTCATCAGATGCGAGTGCAGTTTTCATATGCTTAACCGGCTAGAGCCTTTAATGGATTTACGCTTGTATTTAAATTCGAAATGTTATTTTTATGAATCCCTAAAATTGGACTTTAACAAGAAACGTTATAGTGAAGCGTACCAGATGTATGTCGACTTCCAGAAAAGCATTTTAATAAAACGTACCCCGAACCGTTAATTTCGTACGCATTATTCGAAAACAACCCCATTTTCGTTATTGACACTACGAAACAAAACGAAGCAATGATGTGAAATTAGAATTTTAAAGTCACGAAATTTTTCCCGCCAATACAAAAGCATATTGTATTAATACACTGAGTACACTACTGATCGAATATTTCCCTTTTATCAATACTGTACGAAATTTGGTATAAAGTATCAATTAACTCACTTAAGTAATCAGTGTCGATTTAAAAGTTGCATCATCGTTAATTGTTCTGTTTGTTTTTTGTCGTAAAGAAAAAGAGAAATAGAAAAAATATCTACTATTCTTGACGTGCAAGGATTTTATTTTCGTGAATTCAAGAAAAAAATTTTATACCCAAAGAATAATGTATATATGACGGAGAACGTATGGTACATTTTGTGTGATTTGACATCGCGCACGTCGTTAGGAAACGGAAAGCTGCTTATCTCCTACTATGGCGGCCCATTACATGCACAACACTGTGTATACGTACAAGCCTTGGCATCGTGTTCTTTCAGAAAGTTTTTACACAATAACGCTTGTACTACCTCCGCGCGTTTGGGCAGGTATAATTCGCGGAATTTCTTGCAGCGAAAAAGTTGATGCGTCTATTACGGGCAAATCTAACAAGTCATAGGTGTATTGGATACAAAAGCTTACTTGACGGTTCCTGGTGCATTTTCTTTGACCTTACGTTGATTGTAAGATCTACTTGGCGGAGCGACTTTCGTTATCCTATAGCTTCCATCATGGTTGTTGTTACTTTTAAACAGTCGTGCGGCGCTTTTATAAAGAAACTCTTGTCATTCAATGGAGTAAAAATCTCTCGCTGTAGTGTTTCCTCCCATTTCTCGGTTGTCAAAGGATGCAGCTTTTCTTCTAAGTTCTGCACGATTATTTCTTCTGAGACATTTACATCCAGTGTCGCCAATGATTCTAAATGCTGTAACGTGTCATCAGCCGTCTCACGTTCTTGCACAAGTATTCGAAACAACAGACTCAAATGTTTGCTAGTAAAGAATCGTTTGTCCGCGTATGCTCGTTTCAATGTATCCCATGCACGTTTGTAGTTGTCCTTTATACTTATAGTTTTAATTTTCTTTGGGACTTCCCCTGTCACACATCATTTGAGATATTGTAGTTTTTCTACATTAGTCAAATCCATTAGACTGTCGATAAGGGACACAAATGAATCCTTAAATGATAACCAGTCCCCATCGAAACGAGGCAAGAAGCTTCTGGTAGTGTGACCCGACGTTTCACAACTCGTGGACGAAACTCTTCCTCCAACCGCTGGTCGTCACTCTCATTCGTACTGCTGTTTGATCCGTAGCACACACTAATCGAATTCTTCGCTAATGATTGTGACAACGAAATTCGTTTAGCAACTTCGATGGCGAATTAGTGACTCGGTAAATTGCGACACAACTTGTACTGAATATTGCACTTACATAGTACCTTTAAACCACAAAATTAGCACACAAACAACTCCCGTTTCTGCACAATATTTTTACTTATATAGTTGCACTGCACTATATAAGAAATGTAAACGAAGTTTCTCGAAGACTTCGCAATAAGGTTGTAAAGCTCATATAGATATGCCATTTACAGTTATGCCCCAAATTAATTCGAGATAGCAAGTTATTTAGAATAAAATAACAGATCACTGCTGTTTTAATAATTTAATTAATTTCTAAACTTTACAACGGAAACAGAGAGAATAAAAAGTACTTATGTGCGTGATTCCAGTCGCCAACCTAATGCCTGAATAATCTCAACAACAACATTTAAAATTATCGTCGACCTTCGTAAAACCCCATAAAGATCAAAGAAAAGAACCGTCATAAAACGGCAAATTTACGAAGTCTTTTGTACTTATAGCAACCTCGCCCGGTCCTTTATAATAGAGCGGTATGAACTGAAAGCTATCTTTAAAATGAATAATAATACAAATATGATTACGGAGACCGAAGTAACAGATATTGGAAAAATTAACTATAACTAAAGTAAATTATTTATGTACACTTATTTGAATACTGAAATTTACTAATTATTTGTAGAAATTAATGATTAATAAGTCAATTGAAGCAAACCACGAGTATTTCGATATCTAGTACCTACTGTGATTCGGACTTTGCAGGAGACACAGTATTACGTGAAGATGTACTACAGGCTATATAATATTCTTTTGCGGTGGACCTATTTCGTGGGGATCCAGAAAACAACCCATTGTATCAGTTTCAAGCACCGAGACTGAATTTATAGCAGCGGCTGAACGTGCGAAGGAACTTCTTTATCTAAAATCCCTGGTTGATGAATTTATTAATGAAAATATAAAGATAGATTTAATAGATAACTAATTAAAAATGGACAATTTAACCGTAGAAGTAAACATATTGACGTGAGATATCATTTATAAATGAAGAAGTACAACAGAAACTAATAAATGTGCAATATTGTGAAACAAATTATCAAATCGCAGATATATTGACCAAACCCCTCGGAAAAGTGAAAATTAAAAGTTTTGAAGGACAATTCATGCATAATAACTAAATGTAGTATTGTTTTGGATTATATTTATATAATTTTTTTTTCGAAAATCTAACCTTAGAATTGGAAAAGGTGTTAAATTTAAGTTGAAAATTGAAAAATGAAATAAATTTTTCAATTTGGTTTGCGCCATCTTTGTTTATCATGGAAAAGTTGGCTTTATGATCGAAATGTAATCTGTAAAAAGTTTTTCTTTAGGCGGACTTGTTTCTTAATGATTTAAGAAATAGTAGTTGGTTCTTTGGTTTTCTCTTGATCTATTTTATTAAACAGTTATAAAAGTGTTTTATTTACCAATTAAAGTAAAATTGAAATAGATAAAAGAGTAAATCAAAACAATGAATGGGAAAATAAATATTGAAAGGTACATAAACCTATATGTTTACATTTTTTTTTTTTCGTCTAGGACTGTACAGTTCTAGCCGATCTCCTAAAACCGCCCATCTAGACCTCTGATCGTTCAAGCTTGTTCCAACTATTTCTGTCTTGCTCACGCCTAGTGTGTATTTCTTCTATCTTCGCGCAGATTTTCTCAAGGTCACATCTCTAACTATTTGAAATGAACTGTACTTTGCTTCACCTCAGTAACTGTTGCGAAGAAATGCTATGTAGAAAGGCATTATAGGTAAAATCATAGTAATTTTGAAAAAGAGTACCCCGTAGTTACGTTCTTGAACCTATGTACAACCGACGAGCGTGAGATGTTACCGTGAGAACGTATTATACTGATTATGCATTTTTAGGATTAGTGTTGCATCTTTCTAATATGTAATAATAAAATTGACCCTTCTTATTAGTCTCTAGATTAGAGAAGTTGCTTGCTTCAAATTTAAGCTTTTTACAATTACTTAATAAAATAATTGTTTTTAAAAATAAAGTTTCATTAATTGAAAAGGTAATTGACGCTGAGAACAGGATCCGCAGAAACTTTAACTACAGAATAATTCATCGCGAATAATTCGGAAATATAAACATTCAAGCAGTCATTGAATATAATATATACTATACTTAAGTCAAAAACTATTAAATTTCCTATTTGTATCAGAAACAACCATCTCCTTAGCATTCAATGAAATTTTGACAACATCAGAGCTTTTAAAGATAACTAATCATTTAACAGAGATTTACAACAACGATGAATTAATTACGATTAATTCCGACTACTTATTCGAAATAATTGAATTTTCCAAATTTAGAGTCTTACTTGTGGAAGATTCAATTACGTACGTATTATACATTCCTATTCTAAATCCTTTTCCATATACGTATCATAAAATATATCCTATTCCTAATACAAATGATCAGACGCTACTACCCCCAGCGCAATATTACCTAGCTGGATCTCAAAATCTTTCGATCAACGAAACATGCTCAACTATCAAAAATATAGTGTTGCGCCGGAACAAACCTGTGGATGACGGGTGTTGTATAAGTTGTATACACACAATTAGATAATAATGTTGTGCTAGCAGTGAGTAAAAATGAAATTACGGTAACCGAGAAGTGATGATTTAACGTTCATAACAGTCCACTCATCAATGTAGTTGACATTGTTCTTTAGGATGCCAGTTTTTCGTGCCATGTTTTGATGGAAGTCGCCACCATACATTTGCCAGACTATTTCCGACGAAACAGCATGGTATACAATTTGTTTTTACGTTCAACTATTGCTACAGTCTCCTTCTGTGTCGAGAGTCTTGAAAAGCGATTGACTTGCATCAGCACTTTCCTTGTATCCTTTGTCCAACATGACAAAAGTCATGTACTGAGTGGCTCCAGAGTGTTGGTTCCAGGATGTTGAATTTTTGGATTTCCAGTTGATTTGATCTATTTTTGCAGACATACTGGTTTAAACAAATCGTTTTCGAACTTGGCAACCTCTTTTACAAAATACGTTAAAATAAAAACGGCAAGGGAGCTCTGTTTAGTGTGCTTCCCTTGCAACAATTTATTAGGGTAATAAATCATAATTGAGGCTACAGCTTCTTTGGGTCATCTATCATATTGATTTGTAAGTTTTCAGGATGTCAGGTTGTATGCTTGTTTAAAAACTAAATGTACCTAATTAACTTTCTTCTTTGATGATCTTAATATTAGTCAAAAGAAATTATGTTAAATAGCAACAAAAAAAAATCATAAAAAGTTGAAGTGTGTTTTTGTGCTAACCCAGTGAATTTTCTTCGAAAAGTGCGTAGCAACAGTCGGTTCTGCCTGTGAAACTTGTTTTTAACCAAAATAAATATCAAGGAGACTGTGGCGTATAGATAAACAAAAAGAAAGGTCTAACCACAACAGTTTAAAAACAACGCGGATACGTATTTCGGTCACTTACAGGTTGTGAGTATTTTCAGCGCAAGACAGTCTTGACTAGGGTTGCCGCCCGTACTTTATTATAAAGCATTGTACTCTATTTCGACTGTGCGTACGATATACTTTACTAGGCACATAAAGTACGCAAAAATACTTTATTTAAGGCCTTAAGTAACCATCGTAATTTTGTAAGCGATTATTCTAAATTCAGAGTATTTTTACATCAATAATATTGCACAGAAAAATGGCAAGCCATATTTANATAATATATTTTTTTTAGAATTTTTGCAATATTAGAAACTGAAAAAAACGAGAAGTATATTTTTGAAGGGGGATTTTTTATACCAACCCCCAAAGTGACACCTAACAAAAAAATATATCTTATTTGTTAATTAGTTAGCTATTACATGTTAAAGTCACAAAAGGGTCGAATTGGTGGAACATAGCTTAAAAAAATAAAAATCAATTACAGATACGTGCATGCATATATTACAAATCAATTTTTACAAAAAACTGTATAAACACCTGTGCACTGATTCTATATCTATAAAATATGTATGCTTACAAATCAACTATAAACAATAGTGTTGTAGACTCTGTACAATGTTATAGTGCGGTACAATAAACATGTAGTGACTTGTTCATTTTTATGCAAGTTTTATCAAGTTATAAGAAGTTAACTAGTGAGTCAAAACATAATCGGCAGGAGACGTATACACATATTTAGGTGAAAGGTTGTGTTTTATTAAGTATTTTGCGAGAGTTTCAAATATAAATTGTGTAGTGAGTGCGGTTCAGGTTTTCACGGTAACATTTGATCAAAAATAATGGAGAAAGCAATTGAATGTAATAAAGATGACAAATGTGCTAATTGTAATATCAGTATCAGAAAAGCCAGTCAAAAGTTAAAACGTATTATTACAAATGAAGATTTAAATAGATATCAACTTTATTGTAAAAATACTTTACATATTGGATCCGTGTTTTGTTGTAAATGTAGACTGATAATATATAGAGATGCGCAACCGACAACGTCTACTGTCTGTGATAGTGTTGAAAATGACTCTTACGACAGTGATTTGGATGATCCAGACTTTCAAGTGTTTTGTCGCAGTGGATCACGTCAAGAAGAATATGTAGACTTTGAAATCAAAAGAGTTAAAATAACACATATTTACTGTACAGTATGTGAATCTAAAAAGAATCTTACTATTGTGCCTTTAGATGCTCGCCTGCAAGCATTTATTAAACGAAGAATTTTTATTCCAAAAGGAAATAGATGTTGTCTAAACCATTTGATAAAAAAACGGTTCTTTGACGATGATTTGCAGCTATTACGGGTTTATTCTAACCATAGTTTCTTAGAAAAAGGCGAAGTCTCCCAATTTTTAAATCTTTTAGCTAATAATGTTGGTTTAACCCTACACAATAAAGTTGGCGAATTTTGTGTTTCTGAAGAAGAAATATTTACATACACAGGTCTTGAATGGCAAAATATTATTAGATTAGCGGGAATGCTTTCTAGCATGAGAGATAGTGATGAACGGTCGGTAATACAAGCATTAGTAGTGTTTTTAGTTAAATTCAGAACTGGTAATTCAAACGACATAATTCAGAAAATATTTGGATTGAAATATTCTCAACAAGTCTCAGATTATTTCCATCAGGTAATCAAAAGTTTCGAAAAAGATATTTTACCAACTTATTTTGGAATAAATGCGAAAAGTAGACAAGATGTTATTAATAATGAAACATCTTATCTTGCAAAATATCTACTCGGATTTGGAGAAACTTCTCTTGGTTTAATTTTTGACGGAACTTACATTAGGCATGAAAAAAGCAGGAACAATGTTTACCAAAGAAAATCTTACAGTGGACAGAAGAAAACACCACTTTGTAAGCCCTTTACTATATGTACGACAAACGGCTATGTAGTAGACATAGCAGGTCCCTATAATGGAACGATGAACGATGCATGTATATTAAGAAGTATATTAGAGGAACCTAACGGACTCAAAACGCTTCTACAACCAGGTGACATATGCATTGTTGATCGCGGTTTCCGTGATGTGGTCGATTTTTTAAAAGAGCAAGGGTACCATGTACTTATGCCAGCTTTGAAGGGGAAAAGAGCACAATTAACAGCAGAAGAAGCAAATGCATCACGATTTGTAACTAAAGTACGTTGGGCTGTTGAAGCTGTTCATGGCGTTATTGGTAAAAAATACCATTTATTTCATAATGTTTTGGATAACAAGCTTTTACCTGTAGCAAAATCATTGTGCAGAATAGCTGGATTTTTGAATAACACTTTTGGTAAACGATTGAACTGTGATGTCGAACTTGCCGATACTATTATTGCTTTTATGAAGGAGCGTCAAAATCAACAGAATACAATGCAAGAATTGGTTAAAAATGAAAACTTAAATCGGAGTAGAAAACTTTTTACAAAATTATCTTCAAGTAGTCTAATGGATTTTCCAGAATTAACTGAAACTGACCTTAAAATATTATTTACTGGCACTTATCAATTATCACAAGCAGTATGTTATCTTGCTGAAATAATAACTGACAACGAATTAAACCTTGAATTTTTAAAGGATCGCGAAAATATTATAAGAGTAAGGGTACGATCAAGGCATATTAATAGGAAGACTTATAATTGCTTTATCGAGTATGAGCCAAATTCGAACACCTATAAAGGAATTCAAAATTACGTTTGTGATTGTGCAAATGGGAACAGAACAGTGGGCTGTTGCTCTCATGTAGCGACTGTTATTTACTACTTATCGCATGCTCGTTACAAATCAAAAATTATAAAACCAGCTGAAATATTGACCTCCATGTTTGATGCGACTGGTATAACAACTACTGTTGAAGAAAACAGTGACGATGACTGAATATTCATTAGAATAATGTTTTTTGTAATTATGTTTATATTTTGTCTGATTGAATTATATAATACACTATTTCATATAACTACGTATCTTTAATTGATTTTTATTTTTTTAAGCTATGTTCCACCAATTCGACTCTTTTGTGACTTTAACTTGTAATAGCTAACTAATTAACAAATAAGATATATTTTTTTGTTAGGTGTCACTTTGGGGGTTAGTATAAAAAACCACTCCTTCTCGTTTTTAACAGTTTCTAATATTGTAAAAATTCTAAAAAAAAAATATATTATAATTAGTTTATTGATAGTCATGTACAGTTTCAATTTCATGAAGATATCTTCAATAGGTACTGAGAAAACAAATTTTTACGATCAGGATTGTTACCCCTATTATTAGAGAATAATAACTAACTATAGGGGTTAGGGGTGGGAGATTAAGTGTATAGCTATTTTAGATAAAAAACAAAGAATCCTTCATCAGATGCGAGTGCAGTTTTCATATGCTTAACCGACTAGATCCTTTTTTAAGGAAATGGAAAAACCAGAACAACACTAGCTTACGTCATTACTCAAATGAAATAAAAATATCTCCATACGGAAGTAGACCTTTCGGTGGCAAGAGTGCAAGGTATGAGTAGTGGAAGGACACCAGAAAAAAGAAAAAGGAAAGGGGTCCGCAGCAGAGAAATGGAAGTAAGAAAGAAGGAGATACATACAAGAGAAAGGATGCTCGATAAATTTCTACAAAAGGAAAGAAACTTATTATAGTTCACGCCGTAGGAGATGGGTTTCGTTAATGCTTTATTAGCTTTCTATTTGACGATTACTATTCGGAAATGAAACACAACAACTTGATGAGATAGAAGCAAACCCAATAGCTTCTAAACATTCCACTGAAGTCAGTGCTTGTGATTGACAATGTAAACCATTATAATAAAACGGTAGAGAAGGGCCTTACTGGAGCAAGCAAGAAAGCTTCAATTCCTGCTTAAAGGAGGGGATTAAATTTTTTGTTTTGGATAAGCTGTTAAAACAAATCCGTAACCATGTGCTTAGACTTCCACTAAATCACTCGAAAATATATGAAAGAGTGGATGACTGCGACAAATATAACTTTCAAGTTGAAAAACTCGTCGGAGAAAATTTGCTGTAATAACAATTGAAGAATAGCAATGAATCTGCATCCATGGAATCACTGGAATCACTGCTTGAACGAATCATTGGAAGCATTGGAGTTTGTGGTGAATGCTGACTCATCTGAAGATTTCAGCTGTTTGAGTGCGAATGGGTCTTTATCTTCACAACGGTGTTTACAACGCATAGATTTTAGGGGTTGTTATAAATATTATTATTGTTATATCCACAAATCTTGGGTGTAAACCTTAAAAGCATATTTTAAGGGCAATTTTCTATCGTATTTACCCCTGTGGTGTAAACTATTCCCTAGACATTTGCCAAGAAACACTTCCAACACTACACACAGAGCATTTGCAAAGCCTGTTCCTAAGGTCATCTGCTATTAAACATCGTGTTAATTTCCTCTTCAATTTTTTCAACTGGTGTGATCGACACGATATCTTCAACCAAATAATCGTCTCTGTCTCTAATATAATTGTGAAGCACAACACATAGTTTAATAATATCAGCTGAACAATCCGGACGTCATTCCAGGCATAATGGACATCACAAAAATGTGCTGGCAAAAAGGGTTAGACGAAGTAATTGCAAACGTTTTGCAATTTTTTGAAGCAGACAGGGGCCAATGGACTTCAATTCTTCAATTATTACGCTTAATAAAGAGAAACGTGCAGTCACAACAAGATATAGTCATGGAACTATTTAACGAGTAACAGCTGAAAAGAAGAAAGTTGAAGAAGGGGAGCAGCCCACGTTCAATAATCCAAGACAAGAACTTCAGAAACTCGTTCCAAAATCAAGCTTGGATGAATTTGATTAAGACCTTCTGTGGAGAATATGAAAGCAACTATGTGGGAGGTTCTGCATAAAATGGGGTTTAAATGAACGAAAAGCAAAACCAACAGAAAAATACTGGTGGAAAGACACGAGATTCGGCTTTTAAGAATAGCTTTCTTAAGAAAAATGAGAACATTCCGCCAAGAAGGTCGTCCGATTGTTTACACGGATGAAACGTACATTCACTCCAATAATTTCCACAAAAGCTATTGGGGCAATGACGACAAAACGGGACTACCGCATCCTATTGGAAAGGGAAGAAAATTAATTATAGTTCAAGCGGGTTTTTATACCGTTTTATCTTCACTCTACTGTCCTACTGTTTTCACGTTAAAATTTCCTGTTGAAATTACTCAGTACAACATACGAAAGAACGGGCCAGTAACCCCAATTTCAACATCTAGTCATATAATCCATAATCCCATGATCGTACAATTGAAGTGGACCTAATGCAGCCCATGACGATGAGTATTACGTGATTTTAAAGAGAAAAGAAATTATAACGATTACGGAATACTTGGAAGTGATTCACAAACAAGTCTCGCCACCCAGCGTTTAGAAGAAGTTTGTAACATAATGTACAAGTGTACGAAAACAAATGTATGTCTTATGGTTATAACAGTTGAGATAAGATATGTATCTATTTTGACCAATCACATGTGTCAAATTGCTCATTCTGGCGTTAGTTTTGTCTGACAGGGCCCATTAACCCCACGTTGAGTAATACAAGGATGAGTCCAGAAGGACTCTGTCAAAAGCTAAATAGTAATATAACCTCGTATAATTGCACTGCTGGGAGTGATTGGAATAAATACACGTAATGTCGTAGTTTCTAACAGGTTTTTCAGTTTGCTTTGGATTGTTGTGGAATTTACTTGTTTGTGTTAGTTTATTTATTTTGTGTGTATTTCATAAAAGACGATAAGGAACAATTAGTAGTTTGATAGTGAATTCTAGTAGGGTTTTTATTCAACTGTCAGTTGATGGTGAGTTTCTTTCGCATTCAGTATGTTAAAGCCCTTTAATATACAATTTTTATTAAGTTACGAACTAATGCAATGTTATTTATTAAAGGATTTTGTAACTTCCAAAGCTATGATGGAAATTGAACGTAGACCGTTTACATTTGTGAAGTTAACCAAAATGCTGTTGTGTTACGATGTAGCGCAAGAAAATGCACTCGCGGCATGTCGGGTATATCGGAAACAGTGACCTGATCTGCGTCAACACAAACCGCTTAGAAAATGATTATATTCCTCTGGCCATAAGAAATGAGTTAACAAAACTTGTGGAGAATGGTCAAATGAACAGATTATTTTATGGAGCGTAGTAGGGTAAGATAACCGATTCTAGCACACAGGAGTAGGTAAGT
>NW_020438967.1:524102-536437 GCF_000699045.2 Agrilus planipennis | reverse complement strand
TTCATTAAAACTAATTAAAAATGAACTTTTAGTTTACTTAAATCTTTGTTTGCCATGTTTAGAGGCTATTAATGTATTTAAGAGCGACAGCAATTTGTTACTGGCTGGTAGGTGTAACAAAAAATATGTTTTTAAAAACAAAAAATAAAATACTTTATTTTTATGCTGAGTACTTTTTATTTTAACCTTTTAATCGAGAAATACTTTATGTAAAGCTTGAAAAGGTGGCAACCCTAGTCTTGACAGTCACAACTGAGCTGTTGTGGTTAGTTGGGGTATGACCTTTCTTTTTGTTTTTTTGTTCCTATACAGTCCTCGTTTTCTTTATGTGACACCAATTGTTGGTAGTCTTCCTCTTGGGCATCCTTAAAAAGTCCTAAAACAGCTTTTAAAAAAATAATAGTAAAGTATAAGGAAAAACTCCAATATCACCGCAGAGCACAGTCACATAGATCACACGTAACACGTTAATAAGACTCCGAACTATCTGTAAATGACCGATATAGTTTTCAATTGTTCTTGCATTCATCTAGAAGAATGCAAAATGTCGTATTTAAAAGGATAATCCCTGCGATTTTTTTTTATCAATAAATTGGAGCAGAATTCTCATATTGTTTGTTATAACTAAATCAGACTTTTGTTAATTTATTTTCTTATACCTAATACACTACAGAGATAAATCGTGTGTCTACTTCATATATTAAAATAGCTATCTATTTGTTTTGTTTACCACTAAAAAAAGTAGTCGCTAATCTTAAATTAATATGTACTTTTAATTTTTTACGAAAAAATAACATGAATTTTAAATTACAATCGAAATTGTAGTGTAAATTTAATTTGATACTGTTGGAGGTTGGGTGACAAATGGAAACGAAACACTCGTCTAAATTTTAAACAACCGATTTATATTAAACTCGAAAATACAAAGTGAAAAATTAATTGTGTACAAAGGTTGATTAGTAACTAACTATGACAACGAAAACAAAAAACGAGAGCGCTGTTGCCCATGTGAATAGGATAGTGGACGGACCACGTGATTTCCAACACTTCCCCTCGACCAACATCCGAAGAGAAAACCATTGAGTTATCTTGGTTTACGGGAATCCAAACCAAGACCTTGGACACAGCTCTCGTGCTTCGGCCTTGACAACCCCTTCGTCAGTATATCGGCAGGCATCTCGTCTGTCGGAGTGTACTCGATTGAAATCATCCCCGCCTTTTAAGCATGTCGGACGGAGTGGTGTCGAATGTCGATATGCTTCGTCCTCGAGTGAAACATAGGATTCGACACGAGCTTCTGTGCACCGATGTTATCGTTACGGAGTGGGACGGCATCGAGTCGCTTTCCAAAGTCGCTGAGCAGCCTCCTCATGTACAAGGCTTCTTTCGTTGCGACCGACAGGGCCATGTATTCGGCCTCTGTCGATGATAATGCTACCGTCGGTTGCTTCCGGGACTTCCAACTCACCGCTGCGCCGCTCATGACGAATGCGTATCCTATGTCCGACTTCCGGTCCACGATGCAGTTTCCCCAGTCAACGTCCACGAACATCACTCCTGGATCATCGGACTTGGAGAAGAGGAGACCCAGGTCACGTGTCTTTGCGAGATATCGCAAAACTCGCTTTGCAGCATTCCAGTGCTGTTCCTCGTGGCAGTCATTGAACTGCGATAAGGCACTCACCGCGAGAGATATGTCCGGCCTTGTGCCCACTGCCAGGTACATTAGAGCTCCTATCAGTTGGCGGTAGGGGAAGCTCTCAGCTTGCTCGTCAGACTTCTCGTCCTTCTTCCGCAGCTTCGTTCCCGGTTCCATGGGCGTACTGACAGGCCTGCATTGTGACATGCCGAATCTCTCCAAGATCTCGTCGATGTATCCTCTCTGGCAAATTCTCATCTCGTTGGTACCTCTCTCGAACTCCAGCCCCAAGCAATACCGCACGTCGCCTAAGTCCTTGATCTCGAACTTGGTCTTCAGGAAGTCTCTCACCATTTCAATCTTTGCATCCGTACGGGACATAATTAAAATATCGTCCACGTAGATGATGATGTGAGTCCTGTCCTCGACTGGCCCGATGAAGTACAGGCAGGGATCTGCATCCGAACAAGTCGCCTTAAGGTTCATCATCGATCCATCAATACAATGATACCAAGCACTCCCTGCTTGTTTCAACCCGTACAGCGCTTTTTCCAGCAGGCAAACCACGTCGTGATCAGTCAACTTCCTCAGTATCTTGTCTGCCTTCTTCCACACATCTTCGTCGATCTTCTTATCTTGCACGACGTAGGCCAAAACGTCCTTGAAGTGTTCCGGTGCCTCCATGAAAATCTGCTCCCGGACCTCTCCGTTCAAATAAGCTGTCTTGACAACTAGTTGTCGGATCTTCAGATTTTCTTGTACGGCGATCGCAACCGCAGTCCTGATCGTGCTCAGTCTTGCGACTGGGGCAAACGTGTCGTGGAACTCGATACCTGGTCTTTGCGTAAAGCCGCGCGCGACGACGCGCGCTTTTCGCTTGCTGATGGTACCGTCGGCGTTACGCTTATTGCGCAGGACAAACCTACTGCCTATGACACGTTGTCCTTTGGGACGTCTGAGCAGCTTCCACGTGTTGTTCTGGATCAAAGCAATAGCCTCCTCTGCCACCGCTTCCAGCCATTCCGCCGAGTTCTCACCAGAAACTGCCTGATTGACCGGAATCTCTGCAACGTTCGCTGCTTCCCCTGGTTGAGCACAGTACAGTTTACGCGATCGTCCGCGCTGTCCCGTTCTCTCTAACTCGTGAACTTGTTGTTCGGTTCAACAATTCGGTACGCCTTTGACTGCTCCTAATAGCCCACCAGGACTCCTTTTCTCGAACGGCCATCGAATTTCCCCTTGTTTGGGACTTTGTCGAGACAAAATACCTTGCTTCCAAATTCCCGCAGGTGATATGCGGTCGGCTCCTTACCGTACCAAAACTCGAAAGGTGTTTTCCCGTTTAGCTTCTTTGTTGGGCATCGATTCCTGAGATAGTTAGCGGTGTTAATCGCTTCCGCCCAGAACGATTGAGGTAATCCGGATTGCAACATCAGACATCGAGCTCCCTCCTCGAGAGTTCGATCTTTTCTCTCAGATACACCATTCTATTCGGGCGTGTGCGTCGTCGTGAGTTCGCGTCGGATGCCCTCAGACTTCAGGAAGTCGTTAAACGCCCTGTTGTCGTACTCACGACCGTTGTCAGAATGAACGCACTTTATTCTCAACCCGTGCTGCTTTTCGACGAAGGCCTTGTTTTCGCGAGACATCTGGAACGCTTCATCTTTCGACTTCATGAATCGCACTTCCGTCCACCTCGAATAGTCGTCCGTGAACGTAATTACGTATTGGGAGCCGGAGTGCGATGCAACGCGCGTAGGGCCGCAGACGTCCGTGTGAATGACCTCAAGCTTTGAAGTCACACGATGCGACTCTTTCGGGAAAGGCTTTCGCGTCATTTTGCACTTGGTGCAAATGTCACAGACAAGGTCATCCAAATTTCCCTTCAGCTCCAATCCACGGATGGCTCCACTCCTCGCAGCTGCGAAGAGGTCGCGAAAGTTTACGTGACCCATTCGACGATGCCAAAGTTGCGTCAACTTCTCGTCTCGGTCCACTCCAGATACTTCGTTGTGACATCCTTCGATGGGGGTGGCCTGCACGAGGTACAGGTTCTCCTTGCGATTTGCAATCATGTGCGTCACACCGTCTCGTTTAAAAACCTCCGCTTTCTTTTTGTCGAAAACGACCGAAAAATCTTGATCGGTGATCTTCGACACCGACAAAAGATTGGTCCGGGTCTCGGGAACGTGCAGTACCTCATTAAGGGTAACTTTGCGCTGCTGGCCATCCACGCTAGTCGCAATTCTCGCCGTTCCTTTCGCCCTTATCTCCGTCATCGCACTGCTCGCCTATTTCAGCCGTCCCGTCTCGCTTTTGTCCAGCTCTGTGAATCTCGTCGTGTCGCCACACAGGTGAGAAGTATATCCACTGTTGAGGCACCAGACGTCCTCGACGCTGCTCATTGCGATCTGGCACGTGTCGCTCTCCTCGAATATCGCAAGCATCGATACGTCTTCTAACTTGTTTTTCTTGCCCTTGTCCTTGCAGTTAGCCGCGTTGTGTCCCTTAATTCCGCACTTTGAACACTTGTAGGGAAAAAAGGTGTCCTTGTCGCTCTTCTCGTTCGAGTTCCGAGCTGGCTTCGGTCGATGCTTTTTACCGGGACCCTTCCTATTCGCGAACATGGCACCTTGATCAACAATCGATGAAGCGTTGTTTCTCGCGTCGCTTTCCTCGATTATTTTGGTGCTCAGGCTCTCAACGGTTGGCAATTCGTCTCGACTCTCGATTGCGATTCGAAAATTTTCGAAACTTGGAGGCAAGCTGTACAGCAGTTGGATGGGGAGTTGATCCGGGTCCAGTCTGACGTCCATGTCGACGTTTCCGAAAAAGTTGCCAAGATGATCGCGTACATCACTACCTTCTGTCATCTTCTGCATCATCAGACTTTTGAGCAACGCGGCTTTGCGAGCCGGCCCCTTCGACTGATTTGTGCTTTCCAGCTTGAGCCACATCTCGCGAGACGTTTTACAGTGCTTTACTGTCATCAACTGATTGTCACTGAGCGATAGAGTGATGTCGGACAGAGCTTTCTCGTCGTTCGTCAACCACTCTTGTACATCGACGCCGTTAACATTTTTATTTTTCGTCGGATCTAGTTTGGTCAAAGTTCCGTTGACATAGCCCCACATACAATTCTTGACTAAAACGGCGCGGATCCTCAGTTTCCACATATCGTAATTATCTCGGCCTAGGGCCTCAATATGCACAGTACCGTTGGCACTCATGTCCTTACTTTTATTTACTATCGATCGGGTACACAATGTCCAAGAACGCGTCCTTTGTTCCTTCTTGTTTCACCTCGAAGCTTCTCGAAAAAACAAGATGACTGCTGCGGCGACACGCCGTTCTCTTGATCACGTTGAGGTTATTTTCTTCGGTTTATTTAGACCCGCGTGTTTATTTGCCTGGGCCCATAACCTGTTGGAGGTTGGGTGACAAATGGAAACGAAACACTCGTCTAAATTTTAAACAACCGATTTATATTAAACTCGAAAATACAAAGTGAAAAATTAATTGTGTACAAAGGTTGATGAGTAACTAATTATGACAACGGAAACAATAAAAACCGAGAGCGCTGTTGCCCATGTGAATAGGATGGTGGGCGGACCACGTGATTTCCAATAGATACACAGTGGCAAATTAAAAAAGTGTATATCATTGAACTTGGTAATTATCGTGAGCTTTACAAATATTTTATTTATAATAGCATTACATAAAAAAATATAGCAATGTAGATCGGTACTGAACAACCGTTTTTTTTCTTCTTTTTTAGAATTAATTTTTTATTTTTAATAAAACAACAAATATATATAAGTTCGCTTTATTAATGCAGATGTCAATCATTCGACAAAATTAGCTTATAAATCTTTTGAAAATTTACATAATCCATATCTTGTTTTTTATCTATCGAAAATCCTGCAGACGTCCAATTTTCCTCTTGATAATGTTTAGTATTTATCATCTTTCTACAATGATATACAATAAGATCTCTTTATATTATACATGTATGAATCTATAACTGTATAAACACTATTGTTTAATTGTGAAACACTACGATTATTTATATTTTCATCATCATAAGGTCGTCAGTCCTAAGACTGGTTGGACACGCACCTCCACTCTTTCCTATTCTGAACTAATCTTCACATTTCCCTAAAACTAGAACAACCCATATCCTTAACTATTCGCTGACAGTAATCTAATTTACGAAAACGATTTGCACAATTACGTTAATGGAAAAACAGCCCTTCAACTGTCGAATGCTCTAAACAAAATTACTTTATCTTTTCTTATATCTACAGAAAATTCACATTAATCAATCTAATGTTTTTTGTTAGTGCAAAATAGAATATTTCGGAAACTAAGCTCTGATCAAGAGTGATGTTCAAGGGTTCGAGAAATAAATTTTTTAAAAACAATTAAAAACTCTTAAACGAACAAAATTTGACTTTATTGAAATGTAAACCCACTTGTTATAGGCACAAGACAAAAGTAAAGTAACATAAATGTATTGCAGTAATATTTATAATGTCTAAAAAATAGATTCATTCTAAAAGTTAAGCATTCTCGGTGATGCAGGCGTAGGCCGCTTATCTATTATGCGTAGGCAGGACTGTGGACATCACTCCCCCATCCTTAGATTGAGCCGTCCCGGCGAAATTGATATTTTCCAAGTTTGGATTTAGGGAACATTCCTTGAGCTCCAATAGTTCAAATTTTGGTGTGGGTTTACCTTTTCTTTTCTATACAAAAGGCATAATAATACAACTACAACAGAAACAATAATTATTGTAATGTATGAATAATGTAAATAAGTTGAATATTTTAATACGACTGGTTTGATCTCTTGCAGATTTAAGTCGTTTAATGTTTTGATAGTTATTTTCTTGGAGTTGGCTTCCTTTATGGGCGTAGGGATCTGGTAGTCCTCGTGGATCTTGTAATTTTCCTGTATCTTCTTTGGTGAAAACATGTTCGAATCCACAATGACCGGGCATTCTGATTGAATTAAATAATTGCCATGTAATTCCATTTCTTGTAATTTTGGGTTTTCACATTGTTCCAAAATTTTAGTTGGTTTTCCAGCATGTAGAATTAGTCCTCCATTTTCCATTTCTTCTACCAGAGTTGCTTCTTGAATATTTTTGACGTATTCACGCTGGTCGGCAGTCGGCAGCGTGAATTATGGAAATTTACAATAAATGATAAATTTTTTATTTGGAATGGTGAGTCTGATCAAACAAAATTTGAGGTGACGTAAGATGCGGGAGGTAATAAGAAGATTTCCTGTGCATTAGTAATAACGTGTATTTTAAATAATATTTCGGGGGTTTCGTGAAAAATTGGAAACCTTATTAGGAAAATAATAGATTGTTTAGTACTAACAATCCTTACATTTAGAAGTGGTATTACTTCATAAAGAGAATTTTTCAGGTATATAACAGATTTAATTGGAAATATTTGTAAAAGTTGTTGTGATAAGGACTGGTAATTTTTCTGAGGTAAAATTTCAAGGTTTAATATATTTTGCTTAGCTAGTGTAATTGCTCTTTCTATCAATAGAATTTTATCTACTATTTCCTGTGTTAAAAGAATGTAAAATTGTATTTCTTCATTTTCTACAACGTCCTTTGTTTTGTTTGTCATGAACACTGTAGCATTGTTTATATATTGTTGAATCTGTTGTATATCATTATTTAATTTATTTGTTATTTCATTCGAAATTGATGAGTACCTATTTTGCACTCGCACAATTTCACTTTGTTTTTCTTCAAGAGCTTTTATATTGTAATTTATATGTTCTAAATCATCATTATCAGGATTGCCTGTAATGAATTTAATTCCAGTTCCCAAGAAGTTTAGTAATCCTCTTTTAGTAATAAAATGATTAATTTTTGCGTATTGTTGTTCAAAGAATGCGAGACGTCTTTCTAATAATCGAAATGCTGGACCATTTCTTTTACTTTCTCCAATTTTATATTTGATAAGAGTAGCAGCATTTAACAGTTTTAAATATGACGAATACAATGAAGAGTGATTGACAGCGAAATATATTGTGTGATAGTGATTAAATATGTATGCAGGTCCTAACTCTTCTTTTAAATATCCAGCGGTAGTGTTAATTTTCTGGATCCTGAGGTTCTCGGCTGGAAGAGGCTTCCAACTGATCCTGTAAAGAAATTTCTTTTCTTAGTCTTCTCAGTTGAGATAAATGACGGTTGGTAGATTTCTTATTTTTCTCTGGGGTGATGTTAAGTATGTTTTTGTCATTTTTATTTCCAAATGTGGCAGGTTGATACTTATTTGTTGATTTTCGCTGTGGTTGAGTCCTTACAAATAATCCTTCCTGTGTTATTTCGACATTGGCATCATTTCTGTTTCTATTAACGTAATTGAGGCGTTTCTGTGCTCTCTCTTTTTGTTTTTGAAATAATTGCTCGTAAAATTTTATTAATTCTTTTCGTCTATTTTGAACATATTCATGCATTGAAGGTTTTTGTAAAGAGGTTCTTAGTGGATCAATTTCTTTAAAAGGTCCGTATAAAATTTCAAAAGGTGTAAAATCGGTTGAAGAGTGAATGCTATTATTGTACATATATACTGCAGTTTGTACATTATCCTCAAGAGTGCTCTCTGGATCATTTTCTCGTAAAATTCTTAATTTTTCTGCTAGAGTTCGATGAAATCTCTCTACGGGTGAATTCGAATTTGGATTATAAGGTGTGGTTAGATGAACATCTATATTAAATGCGTTTAGATATTCTTTAAAGAGTATGTTGTCGAATTCTTTTCCATTGTCTGTTACAATTCGTTTGGGTAAATTATAATGCATTATGTAATGTCTAAATTTTCTAAGTATTTCCAATGCATTTGTTCTTTCTAATTGGTATGCGAGGGCCTGTTTACTAAAAAGATCCAAAAATGTCAAGAATTTCGTTTGTCCAAATTGATAGACATCCATGTGAACAATTTCGAAGGGTTCTTCAGCAAGTAAAGGTCCTTGAAACGGTGGCCTATATGGGTGACATTCTTCTTTGGCTGTTAGGCAAATTTCACATTTATTTACTACATTACTTATAGTATCTTTCATTTTTGGCCAATAAAATTTTCTTTTTAGTTTTTTATACGTTTCATTTATTCCTGTATGCATAGTAGTGTGATATTGTTTGGTAATATCTAGTTGGTCCTCTAATGTACTGATATTTTCTAATTTTTGCGTACATTTTATTAATTTAAATGGTATTGTTTCATAATTACGTTGTAGTGTTTCAACCAGTTGTTTTTCCAAACTTTCATCTTCGAAATATATTCCTATTCTTGTTAAATCGTTCATTAACGGAATTTGTGATACCAAATAGTCTATATTTCTACAGTTAATTTCGTAAATGGTGTTTTTAAACACTCTTCTTTTATAATACAATTTGTTTCTCCTGAATTAACAATGATTTGTTGTTTAAATGTATTAAGTGGTTCCTCACTGATATCTAAATTAATTAAGGGGCTTTCAGCAGCCGTATGGGCTGTTTGACTTGAATTATCAGATCTATTATTCCAGTACTCTTCTATTACACTATCCATATTTTCTTCTAATTCTGAATCTTCAACATTAGGTAACATGGATAACATATCAACCTGTTCGGGTAATAACGTTTCTCTGGTATTTATTTCAACTCTACTAAGTGCATTGGCGACAAAGTTTTGTTTTCCTTTTATGTGACTTATTTCAAATTCGTATTCTAACATCATTACTTTATATTTTTCAAATTTTGCATTAAGTCCTTTAGCATTCATTAACCATACCAAAGGTTGATGGTCAGTTTCAATTGTAAATCTTTTTCCTAGTAAATATGGTCGAAAATGTTTGCACGCCTGTGTTATAGCAATAAGTTCTTTTTCAATTGCAGATAAGTTTCTTTGATGATTAGTTAGTGTTTTCGAATAAAATGCAATTGGTTTATTTTCTTGTGAAAGCACTGCTCCTATTGATACATTTGAAGCATCAGTTGTTAATTTAAACGGCTTATTATAATCGGGAAATGACAATACGGGTGCGTTGCATAAAATTTCCTTACATTTATTAAAACAGTTGATAAATTCTTGCTCTTTATTATTTATAATTGTTCCTTTTTTCAATCTCTTGTTTAATGGAGCTGTTAATTTTGCAAAGTCTTGTATAAATTTTCGATAATATCCTATAAGTCCTAAAAATGATTTTAAACTAGTTCGATCATGAGGTATTGGGAAATTTTTAATGGCTTTCAGTTTGTCGGGATTTGGTGAAACTCCTTCAGCAGTAACAACATGTCCTAAAAATTGTACCTCTTTGCGCAAAAATTCACATTTATCAGGTTGTAGTTTGAGATTATACTGTTTTAATTTTTCAAAGATAAGTTTAAGATGATATAAGTGTTCTTGCAATGATTTTGAGAATATTATAACGTCATCGATATACACAAAACAGAATTTGTATATATAGGGTCGTAGAATATTTTCCATAACTCTCTGGAATGTTGCGGGTGCATTTTTCAAACCGAATGGCATCCGAAGATACTCATAGTGTCCTCCTTCTACAGTAAATGCGGTCTTTTCAACAGATTTTTCGTCGATTTCTATTTGGTGGTATCCCTGAGCTAGATCGAGAGTAGAAAAATAAGTACATCGTCCTAAATTGTCCAAAATTGTATCGATGCGCGGTAAAGGATACTTATCCTCCACGGTTACCTGGTTTAATTTGCGATAGTATATTACCATCCTATATTTTCGTTTTCCACTTGCGTCTTCCTTTTTTGGTACAATCCACACGGGCGATGAATATGGTGATATGGAAGGTTGGATAATATTCTTCTTTAGTAAATCTTCAATTTGTTGTTCTATGTGTTCCTTCAGGTGATAAGGATGTCTGTAACCTTTGACGTAAATTGGGTCATCATTAGTTGTTCTAATGTTATGTTTAACAGCGTTTGTGAATGTTAGTCCTGTTTTGTTATCATAAAAGATGTCGTGGTAGTCATTTATCAGTTTCATTATTTTTGCCTTTTCTTCTACATTCATATGGGAAACTCTGATTAATTCGCTAATGTCTGCTAAATTTTCAGGTTGGTCGAATGGAAATACTTTTGATTCGTCATACGCATCCATAGTCTCTACTTGTACAGGTTCATCAAATGTATAACTTGTTTCTTCGTTACACGGAATATTTACTATGCCATTTTCTGCGTTTGCTAATACTTCCATACTTTGTTCTAAAGGGTGNGTTCTGGCTGCCTTCGAACGCACAGAACGCGTTTTGGCTGTTTTTAAACGCTCGCAACGCGTTCTGGTAACTGTTAAACAGCCGGAACGCGTTTTGTCAATTGTTGAACAACGCGTTCTTAATGTTCGACTTGTATTATTTGCCGCTTTCTACCTGCGTACAATGAGATTTATATTGTACTTATAAAACAAATGAATTTCAATCCATTTTTCAGTTTTTAGGAAACAATTTAATTATTGATAACTATAATTAGATACCAAAGAAGGGTTCAGTTTTTCTCGCCGAATCATTTCAACAATATTAAATTTCTTATAAGTGTTTTTCAGTTACACTGAACACGTATATTGCCGAGCATGTAATATATGAATGAATGAAATTTTAATAACCTTTTTGTAATTTTAAAATTTTGTCAACTTACCTAAACAATAGGTATACGGTTATTAGCTACTATGCACGTACCGATGACTATATGACAATGAATTATGTGATCATAAAGGAGGTTTAGAAATTAACTTTTCGAAAAGGTTCCATTATAATTACATCTAATAATCCATAGGGGAGGTATTGATTTTGAGTATATAATACCTAACTTGACTTTATGAAAAATCAGTACAGTTCACGTCAGTGTAGCGAGAAGATCAGTCTGTCATTGACTAAACAACTTACTAAAGTCGTTTGAAAAGTTACACTTTCATTAAAATGTCTGATAAATCAGCGAAAGAAATTTATGATAAAGTAAAATCGTTAATGAAAGTGAGGTACCAGCGGACAAAATCTCCTTACGATCAGCATCAACTCAATCATCAGGAAGCAAACAAGGTTTTGTTTTTTGTCAATGCAAACGAATGTGCATTCATAAAAAATGCAAGTGTCGCAATTTAAATGTACCTATGTAATTCGAAATATCATTCAAACAGTTCTTGTAAAAATAAGTAATGTACCTATGTAAAGTACTCGAAAGTTCGAAAAGACCCCTCGTTTGTATTTAATTGTGGTTGTCAAAAATTAAATCGTTTCTAATAAAGTAAAAAGGGCATGAATTTAAGTTTGCGCTGTACTCCACAATAATTTAAATGTGTAGAAAATAAGTCGAAATTCATTTGTTTAATGAATAACTTTTCGCTTTTTCATTTATTCATTCATTCATTCATATATCTCGACAATATAAGTGTTCAGTGTAACTTTCTTCCTAGAACTAAAAAACAATTCTAAGAAATTTAATATTGTTGAAATGATTCGGCGAGATAAACCGAACCCATCTTTGGTATCCAATTATAGTTGTCAATAATTGAATTGTTTCCTAAAAACTGAAAAATGGATTGAAATTCATTTGTTTTATAAGTACAATATAAATCTCATTGTACGCAGGTAGAAAGCGGCAAATAATACAAGTCGAACATTAAGAACGCGTTGTGAGCGTTCAACAATTGACAAAAC
>NW_020438967.1:511966-523410 GCF_000699045.2 Agrilus planipennis | reverse complement strand
TGCCAACAACAAATTAAACAACAAAACAAACAGATGGTAAAAATAAAACAGAACAGCCGAAACACACAAAGAAATAACAACAACAATAATAATAACAATAACAAAGACAACAACAATAGCAATGATAATAATAACAATTTATAACAGGAAAAGAGACTTACTAACGAGACGGTTGAACGTAGAGACACAGATGAATTAATTTCTGATAGGGATGTTAGGAGTATTTATAGTAGGAAAATGTTAGTAAAAAGAGATAGAATACTCAAGATAGACAAAGACTGGCAATAGGGGTTGAAGACAGGAGCTTACAGAAATACGAAGAATTGAAGAGGTTGGACAGTATAGAATTTTAGGTAAAGTAATTAAGGGAAAAGCCAGCTATTATTAAGAGGTGCATGCAGAACGGTTGTAGTTAGGTTTCTAAGTAAAGGTGATTAGGGACAATAGCATAGAAATAGAAGGGAAACAAAGGCATGCAAAAGATAAGAAGTCGTACTCTACATTGAAAAAATATTATGCATTATAACAGAAATAAAATTAGGAAAAATATATGTACAAAATATTTACACAAAAAAAAACAATAAAAGTTCTTTCTCCACAGTTTGATAGAGTCAAGAGCATTGGTCAGCTGATAAACAATTGTCCAGAAGTGAATTCCTTTCATTTTTCTTAATTTCTATTTGACATTTTCGGGTAAATTAAATTTCTGTGAGAAACTTTATTTGCGTTCTGAAAGTTTGGCGCAGATTTGAGCCTTTACCTCCGTTTCCAGAGTTAGGAACTGAGGGGAAATTTTACGGATACGGAACAATGTAAAGGGAAAAAGAGCGACAGTTAAATCAATGCTAACAATTTTTAAAAATTATTTTTTTCTCTTAAGGGTAATTTGCAAGATGATAGCAGTTGGTTCATCTAATAACCAACTCTTGCAGAGTTGGAATACATACTTTCAAGAACTGATGAATTCGACGAAGCGCAATTGACGGCAGAACTTGCAGCTACTTTTGAAGAAGAGTTTCAGAATGATTCACTCGCGCGCGAGCAATTTGAGAATAGTTATTTTAGTGTCATGACGGGGGTCGCGAATATTACTATTTCAAATATGCAGGGTACCGGCATTGTGTCAGTAAATGCATTTGGTGCTAATTCTGTACCTATTATTACAACGCCTTCTTTGACCGGTAAAGTTGATCAATGCGGGCCTTCTTCAGTTACAATTCAGGATGTTCAATTACCCACAATTGAGAAGCCAAATTTTAAAGGAAAATATGAAGAATGACTAGAGACACTTTTGAATCCTTAATACACGGTAACACTGCAGTTAATAACATACAAAAATTTCATTACCTTAGAGCGTCATTAAAGTGTGGAGCTCTGCAGATTATAAAGTCCTTTGAATTTTCCGCAACAAATAATTAAGTTGCTTGGGAAACCTTATGTAATCGTTATAATAATAAAAAATTGCTTTTAAATAATCATGTTAAGGTCCTCTTTAACATCGACAACATTCTCAAAGAATCATTAGTTCAATTACGAAAACTTGTTGACAACGTCAATAAGCATTTACGTGCATTTGAGTCCCTACAACAGTCCACCGGTAAGTGGGACACGTTGCTTATTTATTTGATTGTCACTAAATTAGACTCTGTTTCTGTTAAAGAATGAGAACAGAAGAGAGACGATGTTCCCAGGTTGCACGATCTCCTAGAATTTCTAGAAAAAAAAAGGGCGCATTTATTAGAAACGTTAGATACGAATCGAGCCGAGAAAAAATATTCTAAAACTAGCGAGTCTAAATCCATTATAGATCCTCAGTAATGTTGCTCTTCTGTTAGCGAACGGATAGAAAGGATCAAATCTTTGAGAGTTTGCATCAATAGTTTGAAGCGTAGGCATATGAGTTTTAACTAATTAAAAAATTAATAAGAAGCCTCATCCCTAATTACCACAAAAATTTTTTTGAGCGGACACGTTTCGCCCACGTGGGCATTATCAACGTCAGACTGGTTCTACAATTTAAAATTATATATATTTATAGTGGCGGGGGTTGAAGACCAAAAGAAGAAATAACGGAAAACAAAAGAAATTAGGGTTGTCTAAGCTACTAAGGTTAAATCCATTTTTGGATAAAAAGGGAGTTTTAAGAATGGGTGGTCGACTAACAAATTCTGAATTTTCCTACCTATAGCGTCACCCGGCTATTCTATCGGGACAACACGAATTTACCAAACTCTTATTTAAGAGAGAGCACGCTCGCCTTTTACATGCTGGTCCTCAACATTTGTTGTCATCTATAAGGGATGAATTTTGACCTTTAGGAGGCAGGAATTTAGCTCGAAAAATAGTTCGCGATTGCTTAAGGTATTTTAAGGTAAGACCCAGTACCCAAATGGGAAATTTGTCCTCTCAAAGGGTGACTCCCTTTTTCAAAACCGGGGTAAATTACGCCGGTCCTATAATGGTACGGGAATCTAAACTTAGAAAGGCCGTCAGGTTCAAATGCTACATTGCTGTTTTCATTTCAGTTCACCTTGAAACCGTACTAGATTTGAGGAGTGATGCATTTATTACTTCATTTCAGAGATTTTGTGCGCAAACCACAAGAAGTTTTTTCGGATAGTGGCACCAATTTCGTCGCGAATTGGATACTTTTTTAAAGAAAAACAAGTCAAATTTAAGGGAACTTGTGGAAAACGACGCTGTAAAATGGCATTTTATACCTCCTAATTCCCCTCATTTTGAGGTTCTTTGGGAGGCGGGGGTAAAGGTATTAAAATTTCGTATAAGACACGTTACCCATGATGCTCTGTTAACTGTTGAACAGTTAAGAACTTTATTATGTCAAATAGAGATCGTATTAAGTTCCAGACCCATGCATCCTCTCTCAAACGATACTAGCGACCTTTCCGCACTAACCCCCGCTCACTTCTTGATTGGAACACCCCTAACTTCTATAGCCGACCTAAGTTTATTAAATTTTCCATCGAATCGTTTGTCCTACTGGCCCAGCGATTAAGCCAGCACTTTTGGACGCGCTAGACTAAAGACTACATCTCCGAATTGCAGCAGTGTGTGAAGTGGAAATCTGATCAACCCGGGATCAAACTGGGAGATTTGGTTCTTGTCATGGACGAAAACCTAAATATTTAGGATAGTTTCCCTAAAAATTTCAACTGGTGAATTGAAGAGAGCAGAATCCTAAGTTGTACGTGCTTCCTTTGTGTCTAATTTAAGTTTAACTTTAACTTTAAGTTTAATTTTATAATCACTTGATTTCTTTTGCTTATTTTTGAACTGTTTAATTTTTGAAAGTGGATATTTTCAAGGGTGGGGGCATGTTTCCTTTTTATTTTCTTTATTACAATTTTTTATTAAATCTTAACAATTGTCCAATGGAATCGTCGTTTGAAAAATCACTAGTTTTTGTACACTTAATTTCACATTTTAGCGTGTTGCTATTTGCATGAATTCGCAATACTATATCGTCTCCTTTAATTAATTTAAACTGGTTCTGTATATAATCGTTTATATATTTTACCTCATAACTCCCTACATGTATTTCTATTGCTCTAGTTTTATCTTTTTTTTGATCAATTATGTCAGTTTAAGGGTTTTATTAGTTTTACTGTCATCATTGTCATCATCACTGTCATCCACTACGTAATAAAGTTTATTATTTTTTTGTATCAATGTAAGGTAGCGGTCGCGGAACCGGTGTAAATTACCCCAAATGGGGTAAAAATGAAACTTTTGTGAGTAAAAATATATATTTTAATTTACTATTTTATAAACCTGTTAGTATTTTTTCAACTTAAACAATTTAGCGACATATGCAGGCCACGCCATCTCACTCCCACCACTAAGTGTTCAACATCAAACAACATCATTTCTCCAAAATAAAAAATATTTTTTATGGGGGTGATATATAAAATTTAAACCAGTTTTTTTGTCTAATAATACAAGAAAAATATCATATGAATTACAAAATAACAAGAAATTATCATTTACTTATATTTTCTGTGGGGGCGAATTTTTCTTCCTCAACTGTATATTACATATATTACTATTATTACCGTTATGTACTACTAGGTATTACATTGATAAATTGAATAAATGATGTCTAAATTAAATTTTTAGTTATTGTTTTCTTTTCAAAATTATCATAGGGGCTATAATATGAAAGATGCAAAAAAGAGGCGATTTCGTTTTTTTTTTTGCTCTTCGTCATGGGGTAATATCAACTTACACAAAAATATTTTGGGGTAATGATTAAAAAAGTTCCCCTACCGCTGATGTAAGGTATAACGTTATTTACATTAGTCTATTAAATCAATCTCGTACGACGTATTATCAACTAAATGTATTGGTGGATAACAGTCATTACTTAAAATGAAAGATCCCTTATTAGTAAGCATGAGCAGATACGACATTTTAGCGTCTTTCTGTCTGTGTTTCTTTCCCCTCTCTCTATAAACCGATACCAATGATATGTTAAAACAAACTATTGTATCTTATATACTGTTTTATTTTTTATATAAGAATTCAATACATAAGTGTCCACAATTCCAAGTGTTATATGACTGATACGCCGTATAATTATATCATATTGTACATAATCCACCTGAATTAAAATAATGGTCGTCTTAAATTACCATACGAATCGAAATACTCTAAGTTAAATCCTGCCTATTTTATAGGCAGTCCAGTGGGTTATCTTTCCGCTATCGCTTTCGAAATTTAAAACACTTGACTCATTTTTTCTAATTTTCTTAGGTAATCGATCACGTGAAAATATACCTCGATAATTGGGTACTTTGAATGCTTTTATAAACCCTCTTCCTCCTTTCACAGCTGCAGCTTTCATTTCTCGATTATGACTTTTATCTTCTTCAAGTTTGGGTTTTGCGTTCCTAGCCGAATTTATTGCATTAGCTATTTGTGCCACTCCACCACCTAACGCCTCTAAAGCACTCAGTCCACCAAATATTGAAATTAGTGGTAGAATACCACCACTTTTAGGAATTTTAATTACACGTGGTGTTTTTTTCTACCATTACTACCTGCAATTGTTTCCTTTGCAGCTTGAATTGCTGTCTGAATTGTTCAAGAAATACTTTTAGGTTTCTTTTGAAGCATTTGTTTCTTTATAATTTTAACGAGTACACTGAAAGTTATTTTACTCTGTTGTGTTTTCCTTTTCTTTTGATGACGTTGGTTGTTTATTTACTCTCATATTGATGGCGTTGTTGATATTAATAATATGAATGAATTAGTTTTACATTTTTATTAGGAATATCTGTGGTATAGTTACTATTAAAATTTTGCAAAGTAGACACTAACGAAGAATGTGTTGTTATTGTCCCTCGGGGACGCGCTCGCACAGATGCTTACACAGCAATACTATTGTTATACAAACTTTGTAATACCTAGTGTCTCATTTTATAACGCTATTGTTATTTAATAGAATTTATACTATTCTACACCAATTCTCCGATCCGATGGGACTTTAACCTTGACGAAATTCTTGTACAACCTAGAGTGGGTGTATCGGATTGCGAGTATCGATGATTTAGGGAGCCGCACCATAGGTTCAACCATAACGGTGGGAGGGGGTTCTTAAAGAGAAACCAGACTAAGACAAGTCCCTGAAAGAGGGCAACTCATTTAGTACCCAGGCTGGCAGAAATCACGAGGATTGGTATGGCACTCTGATGCAAAATACTGCGATGTGGAAGGCAACGGGAAACCACAACATTATAATCCCAAGTAAAAAGTACAACAACAACACAGAAATTAAATGATACGGTCCTCTCTGATAAAGCACTCCAGTGCCCCATTCAATGTCCGGGCGTAACCACCTCGGGAGATATCTTCAATTAGTGCTATAGGGGAAGGTATAATATTTCACGAGTCGGAGTTTGGAATGTTAAAACAATGCGCCAAGTAGGGAAATTGGAAAATTTGAAAGTTGAGATGAATAGATTAGAATTAAAATAGTAGGAGTGGAGACTTTAGAATAATACATACAGGATCGATGGAAGGTAATTCGGGAGTAGGATTGTACTGTGTAGGAAACACGGCAGAGTGTAGAAAGTTATTTACAAAAAAACGATAGAATACTTATGGTTAAATTAAACTCGAAGCCGCTAAAAACGGTATTAGTGCAGGTCTGCATGCCTACATCATCTTACAAGGATGAAGATGTAGAAGCGGTTTATGCAGATATAGAACACGTGTTAAGTTTAGTGAAATGGCATGAAAATCTAATAGTTGTAGGAAACTTCAAGGTAGTGAAAGTAAAGCTGGTGCAATAGCAGGTTCTTTTGGATTAGGCAATAGAAATGACAAGGGAGATATGCTGATAGAATTTTGCGATAAACATATTGAGATCGGACAATGGAGGAGATTTTTGTTCAGCAAAAATGACAAGTTCTTTAAAGCATTGTGGCATAGTTCATCAAAAAACTAACAGTTATACACCAGAACAAAATGATCTATGTAAGAGATAAAATAGATCATTAGTGGAAAAGGCTCGTTGTCTCATTTAAGATGCCCAATTCGGAAAATTTCTTTGGGCAGAAGCTGTCAGTACAGCTGTGTACATAAAAAACCGATCACTAACAGCAGGCTTAGATCAGAATACTACTCCCTATGAAATATGGACAGAGGATTAAGGATTTCTGGCAGTCAAGTAATGGTCCATATCCCAGAAGAGAAAAGCAGAAAGTGGGATAAAAAGGCGAGCAAAATGTACCTTGTTAGATCCTCGGAAAATGTCAAGGGCTATCGCATATATGATCCTACTTCACATAATGTCATTGTAGCCAGAGATGTTGTTGTCATTGAAAAAACAGATAATGGTTCAACAACATCGAAGAAAAGAATCAACCTGATACGTCAGCTGATGTGACTTCTCCCAGCAACTCAGGTGAAAAAAATCCGAATAATGAGACATATGTTCCTGATAAATAATTCTTCAAGTAACACAGATGACATTTAGGCTGACACCTTGTCTCTGTCACAAGAAGCTAAGGATTTTGTTTATCGGCAGTGTGATGTCAATCTACCAGAAAAACGTCTTAGATGCATACCAGAGTATTATGGAAATATAAACATACGCGTGGAGATGTCTAGTGATCATATTTCTCTTAGTGATGCAATGAGTGGACCTGATAAAGATCATTAGCAGTGTGCGATGAAAGAGGAATTAAAATCGTTTAAAGATTATAACACTTGGAAACTAGTGGAAAGGTCAAAGAACGGTATGGTTGTAAAAAATAAATGGATGTATAAAAAAAGTTCAACAGTGAAGGTGAAGTGCGTTTTAGAGCTAGGATCGTTGTGAAAGGCTTTACTGAGAAGGAAGGCATAGACGTAGAAGATTTTCTCACCAGTGTTAAAATATTCCACTTTACGATTATTGTTAGCATTAAGTGTAGAGCTAGGGCTAAAGTCAAATCACCTTGTTCCCACTGAATTTCTTAATGCTTTTCTTCATGAAACAGTGTATATGGGAGTACTAGATCGCTCAGATATCAAAAATTGTAGCAATAAATTTTTAAAATTAAATAGAGCTGTCTATGGCATAAAGTAGTCAGCCAGACAGTAGAAGAACGTCTATTACAGTTAGGGTACAAAAAGTCTAACTATGAACCATGTTTATTTGTGAAGCATAAAAAAATGTAAAGTTTTATGAAATACTATTTGTAGACGATTTTTTTGTTTTCTATGAGTTAATAACAAAATTTAGAATAAAAGATTTAGGTCAGTTGAAACATTGTATGGGAATGGATGTTAAGATTCATAAAGATTGTATTACTGTTGATCAAATGTAATTTATAGAAACTATTTTAAAGAAAGTTAATATGACAGAGTGTTCTTATTCTGATACACCAATAGAAAATAACTTAAAATTAGGAAGGTAAATAAAAAAACATGATAAAAATTATCCTTATCAACATCTGATTAGTAGTCTGATGTACATGTCTGTGCTTACCTGGCGAGACATTACTTTTAATGTAAGTTTCCTAAGCCAGTACAATAATTACTTTAATGAAACTCATTGGAAACATTTGAAATGTATTTTAAAGAATTTTCATCATCATCATCATCATAAGGTCATCAGTCCTAAGACTGGTTTGACACGTACCTCCACTCTTTCCTATCCTGAGCTAAACTTCGCATTTCCCTAAAACTAGAACAACCCACATCCTTAACTATTTGCGAAGAGTAATCTAATCTAGGTCTACCTCTACCCCTCCTAACTCCTGTTTCTGCCTCTAATATGTCTCTGACTAGACCTTCATGCCTAAGAAGGTGTCCTACCAACCTATCTCGCCTATTTTTTATTGACTTCCACAGAGTCCTCTGTTCTCCTATTCTTTCTAATACCTCTTCATTTCTAACCTTTTCTACCCACGATATCCTCATCATCCGCCTATAACACCACATTTCGAACGCTTCTAACCTTTTCTTTTCCGCCGCTCCCACTGTCCATGTTTCGCACCCGTACAACGCCGTGCTCCAAACATACACCTTTAACAACCTTTTTCGAATTTCTAATTTAACCGTTCGCGAGCATAGAAGTGACTTCTTTTTATTAAAGGCGACACGACCCTGCGCTATCCTCTGCTTTATATCCCTACTACTCCTTCCATCCTCACTTATCTGACTTCCTAGGTATCTAAAATCAGCCACTTCTTCTAATTTTTCGTCTCCTATCTTTATATTCGCTCTTTCCCTACTTTTTCTTCCCTTGCATATCAGTATTTTAGTTTTACTTATATTTATTTTCATACAGTACTGATCTGTCAGTACCGCTTCCATTTTATTTAAAGCTATCTCTAGGTCCTCCTTTCTAGATGCTAATACTGCTATATCATCTGCAAATCTAAGCATACTAATCTTTTGCCCTTGCACATCTATCCCTACAGTTGTACTGTCTTTAATGATGTTGATGGCGTCTTCGATGTATAGATTAAAAAGTAGCGGTGACAGTGTGCATCCCTGCCTGACTCCCTTCCTAATATTTACTTCTCTACGTTGCATCCCCAGCTCTATAACTGCCTGTTGCTCTTTATACAAACTAAGTATCACTCTTCTATATTTGTAATTCATACCTACATTTTTAAGTATATTTAACATCTTGTCCCATTAAACATTGTCAAAAGCTTTCTCTAAATCTACAAATCCTATGTACGCCCCCTTTCCTTTTTCTATTGTTTTCTCTATTGCTACCCGTAAAGCTAGAATGGCCTCCCGCGTTCCTCTATTTCTTCTAAACCCAAATTGATCTTCCCCTAATAGTTCTTCCGCCCTTTTTTCCATCCTCCTCTGTACAATTCTAGTAGAACAGCTGGAAGAAAATTAAAAATTATGGTTTAGTATATAAAAGGACAGATCGTTATCTTTATGGCTTTATTGATGCTGATTGGGCATCTTGTACTTTGGATAGGAGGTCGTATACTGGATTTTGTTTTATACATAATTATCTAGAGTATATTTAACAGGTGCTTCTTTTCGTAATATTGCTTATTATATTGTTGACACTTTGCAATGTTTTGCGCAGCTTGACTACGTATACCATGTAAATCGCGGTCAACATCCAGCTGTTCTACTAATAATTTTAAATCATTACTAACCTTGCTTAACTGATTAACACCAAAAAATAGCTTAAATGGCGTTTCCCCAGTCGACCGACTAACCGTGTTGTTTATCGAAACATACTGTGTCACCGTGATGAGCGCGTTTTTCCGCATAGCCCCACATTTTAGCATTCTGAACATTTTTTTTCTATAACTTTTTTCGTGTAGAGCCATATTTCACATGACTGTCATATGAACGAAACCTAATTTTTTCTATTTCTAACCACTGTGTATTGTAAATCAGATTAAGATGATACAGACGATCTTGCATTCAAATAGAGAGCACGTTTCGTTTGGAAAAGTTTTCGACTAAACTTTCAGTTTGGCTGCAATGATCATATTTCGTACTTTTAGGGCCTTGTATGTGAGATGGGATAATAGTGTGCCGACGGAAGACTATGTCGTTGTTGTTGGTTTTTCAAAAATATATTTCAACTAAACAATTCGTCAAATGAACCCCTTTATATTGTAAAAATATTGTCAATTGTATAGTATTGATAATACTCTCAAATGTACTACATACCTTGTGTATACTTCAATATTTGATTTTTTCGTTGAAAATAAAGGGTACTTTGATAAACAAACGTAGAGTGGAAGTTGCACCTTACGGCGTTACGTAAGGATTAAAAATAGAGCATTGCAGTTTTAGAAAAAAATTATATCTCTGAAAGGAAATTCGATAGAAAGTATTGAGCAAAGAATTACTAATCGTTTCATATCAAAATTTAATTCATTTCGCCCTAACGAAAATGAAACTAATAATAAACTAATGTTTAAAATATAGTTGAATAACTTATTTTTTTTTTTATTTTTTTATTCGTGCGTCGATGGGACAAATTAAAAATACTAGGAAATTATATTTTGTAGATTGAAAACTTTTGTGTTCTTGGTTTGATACTATTTTTTCACTTTAAGGCTAGCAAGCAGGAACAATGTTAAAATTGTAAGTATACTTCAAATTGCAATATGACCTGCAATATATTATTTATATTAATAAAGATGATATATGTTTAAAAGCAACTGATTGTTGTACATATCACTTCGCATAGTACTTTAGCGGCTTTTAATGTTAATATTATTTAAAATACCAACTAGAAAACACTAATAAAAACAAATAACGATTTATATGCAACAAGAACAAACGAAAACACAAGTAACAAAAAGTCACAAGGAGAATGAAACATACAAAGCGACAAAATGAACAAGATAATACAATAGTAACAATAACAAAGACAACAAAAAAGAAAACGGAGTAGATAATAGCAGGAACATTTACAAACGGTAGTAGTAGCCTGTAGACGGTAGATCGTAGACTGTGTGAAGTTATAAAATTTTCGGAATATTTATAGGACAGGCTTCGAATAAAATAATTCGAAGTCGTCTGTATTCTGTCGAAACTGCCAGTTTACGTAGAATTAGAATGCATGCAGGTATGGTCGAAGTTAGATTTCCAAGTACAAGTGATTGAGAGAACAATAGAGTTTAGATTGAAAGGAAACCAAGGTATGCATAAGATAAGAAATTGAAAAGAATTGAAACAATATTTGAAGTGAAATAAATTTGAATGAAAAAATATGCTGCAGCGATCACGAACGTGATTGTGTGCGATCGGGCATACGTGTGTGTGAGCGGCTTATCGATTCGCCGACTAGCCGCGGGCGCTTTTCTTCATGTGCGCCGTATCTGTAAACGTGTGTGTCGTACCTGCGTTCCGGGAAAGCAATTAAACCGTTCAAAGAAAACGAGACTTCTCTGGACGGCTGGAGAATGTTCCCGAAAGGAGGCAAGGGAGTATAAAAA
>NW_020438967.1:489061-508169 GCF_000699045.2 Agrilus planipennis | reverse complement strand
AATAATAATCATATTCGTAATGATCGTTATTATAAAGCATTAGGGGAAGCAAAGCGAAATATTCTGTTCTTTTCTTATTCATTGTTTTATTCGTTACAAATATAAATATTTTTCTGTTATAAGATTTGGCTCTTCCCAAATTTAAAATGTTAAAATAACAGACAATCACGTACATTATCAAAAACAAACACAAATTATGTAACTTGAATACACAACAAAAATAACACAAAACAATTTCAATACATAAAATGAGATATAAACAACATAAATTATTTTCGTTAGTAAAAATGTATGTGCAAGGCCCGAATGTGGTATAGTGAATGCCTCTTTCCAGACGGGACAAGCCCTCTCTAAACTCGAGTTGAGTGGGTTGGCTGAAAAAACATCAAGAAATGACATCGTCGCCTGTATAACATTATAAACTATTTCATTTTTATCTCAGTGTAAGAAAATACATTCATTTCAATGTATTCTAATGCATTTTATTTCAATTACATTATACGATGTACATAAATAATTAATTAATTAATATTTGAATTCTTTAATATCAATTAAATATATTTTTTATGTGTTTATATTCAACTTAAAAGTTAAACTCCTTTAAAAACTCATATTCAATATTTAGAATATTAAAGAAAATTAAAAATTATATCTTATATACGTTAGGCACGGTTTACTTTTCAATACTTGCAATATATGCTTCGTTGCATTTCTTTAGAATTTTTTATTTTTTTGCCGGTAACGCTCGCGATCCCAAATCTTTCACTTCCTCCCATTCCTTGAGACTTCTTTTCTGTGGTTTTCATATGTTTGTTTTTTTTTTCTTGTATTTTCAGTTGATGTAGATGCTTTCTTAGCATTTGCCACTGATGAAGATGCTTTTTTAATATTCTTTTTTAATGTAGATGCAGTGATTATTTCTCCTACACCTATGTCTATGAGAGGATCGACTGATTCATCAAGTGTTGTAATATTATTAATTTCTGATTCATATGGTACTCTATTCCTCTTGGTCCGCATTGGAAGTCCACAATTCGCGACATTTCATTATGTTTTTATTGAAGTACTGGACGAATCCATCCAATTCTATAGAATAAATATCGTGAAATTAAATTACTCTATTAATTTCATTGATGATTAATAGAATTTTCGGAATAAACTGTAAATGTAAAAATAAATGTTTAACCTCATATATTCATTCCTCATTAGATATTTGTACAGGTGTCTTTATAGGACGTGCATCGGATATCCAATGGATATCAGCAGATATCAGATATACGAGGGTGGATTGATAAGTTTCCGGCCTGACCAAGAAAAACAAGGTTTTTAAAAATTTTTTTTTTTTATTTCTCAACATAATCTCCTCCAAGGCTGATACATTTCTCATAGCGGTGTTCCAGTCTATTAATGCCATCTCTATAGACTGATTCGTCAAGCTCCTCAAAATAACCATTTACAGCTTCGATTACTTCTTCATTGTCCGCAAATCTCTTACCGCCAAGCCATTTTTTGAGATTAGGGAACAGAAAATAGTCACTCGGGGCTAGGTCTGGAGAGTAAGGAGGGTGCGGCATCAATTCAAACTTTAGATCGTTGATTTTAGCCGTCGCAACGATTGACGTGTGCGCTGGTGCGTTATCGTGATGAAACAAGATTTTTTTCTTCGCCAGATGAGGTCGTTTAATTTTCACCTCGTGGCTCAAACGTTGCAATAAGTCTGCGTAGTATTGACCAGTGATAGTATTACCCTTTGCAAGGTAATCAATGTATATAATACCTCTTGCATCCCAAAAAACAGTAGCCATAACCTTGTTCGCCGAAAAAATTGTTTTTGCCTTCTTTGGAGTTGGTTCCCCTGGTCCAATCCACTGTTTAGACTGTTCTTTGGTTTCAGGAGTGTAGTGGTGGACCCACGTTTCGTCAACGGTTACGAATCGACGCAAAAATTCGCTTGGATTACGCTTATACAATGACAAATTTGCGGTAGAAATGTTTTTTCGAATCAATTTTTGGTCGACTGTTAGCAAACGCGGCACCCATCTTGCACAGAGCTTTTCCATATGCAAATGTTGGTGCAAAATATGTTGCACACGTTCATATGACATCTTACAGGTCTCAGCTATCTCACGCACTTTCAATCTGCGGTCTCCCAGCACTATTTGATGAATTTTTTCGATCATATCTGGAGTTGTGACCTCAACGGGGCGTCCTGAGCGAGGCCCATCAGAGGTGCTCACACGACCCTTTTTAAACTCGGAAACCCACTGCTTAACGGTTGAATATGACGGGGAGGATGTCCCCAGTGTTGAGTCCATCTCTTTTTTAATTTCCTTCGGCGTTAACCCCTTCAAATAAAAGTATTTGATGACAGCACGATTTTCCTGCTTTTCCATTTTTACGAAAACCACAGAGGCGTCTTGTTCAGCGTGCTGTCAAACCTACACTAGCAAGGAGATCGGGCTGAAACTATAGCTACAAGCTATCCAAGGATGGTACTATAGAATGTCACCTCAAGGTAGGCCTAGTGGCGTCATCTCTTGGTTAGGCCGGAAACTTATCAATCCACCCTCGTACATATTATACAATTATCAATAAATTACATACTGCTATAATGTGGGTATATATGTATGTGTATTTTATATTATGACGTTAGTATCATTTATGACATTATATTACAACCGTTTTATAAGACGGTGCTGAAGAATTTGCTTTTGCTGGTTGATCTAACGAATGGTATAACGTTCCTACCAAGGACAACCCAGGTGACTTAATTTCCCGTGGTATTTCACCTTAACTATTAGAACATTCAAATCTTTGGTGGCACGGGCCATTTTGGTTAAATAAAGAGTCAAAATTTTGTCTTAAATTATCATCAAATATCGAATTAATTAACACAAATTCATATGATTGTGAAACACTGTAAAATTTCTATGATAGTCAGAAACATTAACAACACTTTTATAAATCACAGGGAACATTAGCCTTTTGCTACCACTTCATCAACAATTGTCAATTCGAATACACCGAGCGTTTATCGGATGAGTCAAGCCGACGCTGAGGCCGACCAAGCCACGCCCTAGCCCCTCCCACTGCGCCACAGTATAAATATCAGTAATCAATCAGGTCTCCACATTTACTCTTGGAGGGACTTTCCATCGCGGAAGTCATGTCCTTGGCGAGCGAGCTGCAGTCTAAGCTCGCCATTATCAAAGAATTTCTAAGGCTGCACTCTGAAAATTCTCCTTCGAATCCAATGTGCGAGGACGTTGGACACTCCCCTGCCACTCGGGCTGAATCATTCGATTCAGACCCTCCCCCCACTACCGCTGACGGCTTCGCACAAGCCGGGAGGACTCGTTGGAGGATAAATACAAAAGACTCTATATGAGTCTATTACAACTCCGTGGACGATTTTCGTCGACTCTCGTCGTTCCTCGACGAATCGATAGTTCAGTTCTCTACGAACCAACTGAAACAAGACCGCGATCTGCATGTTGTCCTCCGTGGAGTTTGTGAAGACATCTCCACTGAAGATGTCAAAGCCGAACTTATCCATAAAGGCTTTGCCATCTGGCCCTTAGTGTCCGTTCGTCTGGACCGCTCTTCCACAAAGTCCAAGTCAATCTTCGAACTTGGCAAGGTCTGCGGGCTCAATGTAAAAGTTGAGTCAAATATGGCCACAAAAGACGTCCCGCAATTATTGTCACGGCGCATGGGTTTGCGCTTTCTGTGACTGTAACCATATAACCGCCGAGTGTAAAACCAAGGGTAAGAAGGATGCCACTCCCACTTGTGCCAAATGTAAAGGGAACTACCACGGCTGCCCCAAGGTTCCAAAAAGAGCCGCCCCCTCCCAAAAATCAGTGGTACCCCCTAATACACAAAAGTCCACTTAAGTAGTGCCCCGCCCAACAGTCCTGCCCGGAAGGACGCTCCTCCAAAAACCTTACTCCAGGGCAGTGGCAGGAGCACCCCCCATAAACGCGTTGCGTCCCTTTCAGTTCCTTCTCTTGATCAGAGAATCCAGGCCATCGTCCAAACGATGGCAGCAAGTCTGGTCGCCGTCCTTCAAGAACCCCCCAATGGGTAAAACAGCCCAGCCACATAATCTTTCAGCATAGTTACCTGGTATGGGAAAAGCACTAGAGGTAAATTGACCGAACTCGAACACTTCCTAGAGGATAAGTCAATCGGTGTTGCTTGCATCACCGAAACTCACCTACAGAAGGGACCGGGAACTTGACGAAGCCGTGAATCTCAGTTCAAACGAGATTACCAGCGCAATCGAGATCCCCACTTCCCCCCGCCCCACGCCCGCCAAAGACAGAACCTTCCCTTCTTGCCCTCCTTAAGAGAAAAAACAGAACCCGCCACCTGTGGCAAAAGCACCACAATCCCGCACATCGTGCCGAACTAAACGCCCTTCTGCGAGAACTCAAAAATTCGCCTAACGGAATTTCGCAGCGCCTCGTTTGACGAATACATCGCTCAAGCAGAACTACACCCAAAAGCACTTGGAAAGTGATTCGCTCTCTCCGAAGCAGAGCTTCCCATCTCCCACCATTAAAACAAAATAGTTCCCCATACACTTCAGATGAGGAAAAAGCTGCAATCTTCGCAGACTCTCTCTGTCTCCAGTGCTCTCTACTACCCAGCCCTGTGAATTTTGCCAAATTTCACAGGAAAACTAATGCCAGCTCTCAAAACTTCGTCCCAACTGTTTGCGACTTAAAGCACACGTCTCCACGTGAAATCTTCCTCGCCATCCGATCTCTGAAAAAGAGAAAAGCCCCTGGCGCTGACGGAATTCAAAACGGAGTTCTCAAAGTCCTGCCACCAAAGCACATAACCGCACTGTGCAACATCACGAACGCCATCATGCGGCTCCACCATATCCCTTTGGCCTGGAAAGAAGCCGCTGTCATCTGTCTCTCCAAAAAAGGGAAGCCCCTCAGCTCTCCCTCAAGCTAGAGACCCATCAGCCTTCTCAGTTCGTTGAGCAGAGTAGTCGAATCCATCCTTCTCGATCGGCTCATAGACCACGTGGAGTAAAACAACTTTCTCACCGACTTTCAACACGGTTTCCGCAGGCAACACGTCACTGGTCACCAACTTCTTCGTGTAAGCGAACATATTTCCGACCACCTTCACAAGCTGCGTCACACTTCCATGCTACTTCTTGACGTCCAGCAAGCCTTCGACTGAGTCTGGCACGAAGGCCTTATCTCCAAACTCATTGCTCATAACATCCCACACTTTCTAGTTGGGGTTATCAGATCCTTTCTCACAGACAGAAGCCTTCGGGTCCGCGTTGGCTCTGCCTCTGCCAGCGAACCCGTCGCAGCCGGTGTCCCACAAGGCTCCAAACTTTCTCCTATTCTGTTTAACCTGTTTTGCGCGGACATGCCCACCCACTCTTCCATTATGACTGCTCTGTAAGCCGACAGCTTTGCCATCATAAACTCTTCCAATGCCATTCTCCCTTGCAGCGAAAATCATTAGGTTTCTGCCCCGGCTCAGGTATCAGAAATGGAGACTCTCCATTAACGAGACCAAATCGGAAGCAATCTTCTTTTCTCGTAGGCTCCGAAAACCTCCCTCCATTATCGTCAACAACCGCCCCATCAAATGGAGCAGTTCCGTCACGTACCTAGGCGTCGTCTTCGACAGATACCTAAACACATTACGGCGACCTGTAACAAGGCTCTGGGTACAATCATCGCACTTAAACCTTTCTTCCGTAATAACACTATCTCCCAACAGACCAAAATCCGTGCGTTTAACGCAATTATTAGGAAAATTTGTTCCTACGTCATCCCTATTTGAGGCTGCACCCATCCCCGACGTCTTCAAATTCTACAAGGCACCTACATGTGGATTCTTCGCTCCGTACTCGACTACCCATGGTTCATCAGAAATACCCAAATTCTAAAAGAAACTGGTCTACCTTCTTTCCCCGAGGCTGCAACCAAATTCGCAGCAAATCTTAGGACCTCAGTGTCAGGCCACCCAAACCCAACTATCTCGACACTATCCGACTTCGCCCCTAAACCAAACCGTTTCAGGAGGCCCTGCCACCTTCTTCACTGAGCTGCACACTTCTGTTTATTATGGTTTCGAGCTGTCCACTTTGGCCTTTTTAGGTTCGAGCGGTTCTTTCTTGCTCATTTCTAGTTTCGCTTTTCAGTGCGAGGTCCCGCCCTACTTCTGCGATGAGGCACCTACTCACACCCACATCATTTCTCCCCAAGCTCTCCCATCCCCACTTTTAGATCTCCTTCTCTCCAATCTACCTGAAATTTTTCCCTTGGGAGTAACAGCGTTCGGGTTGAAATCCCATATCGAGGAGGGATTTTTGTCGGTAGGCGCTACGGCGAAACCGACACTACCCCTCTTGAGGGGGTGTATTTTGAAGATTTCCCCTCCTCGAGGCTAAACTAAACAAAAAAAACAGCTCTGCACCCAGTCAGTAGCTGACGAAACGTCTGGACACAATAGTTCACTTAGACCACGGCCCTATATCCTGAACCTTCATTCTACTAATTGTCGTGACATTCAAAACAAAACAACAAAGGAATTAACACCTTCAGAATTATATAAGGCGAAAATCGTTATTATAAAATCAATTCAAGAAAACGAATTCCACCATGAAGTTGCTAGTTTACTTAAAAAAAATACATAAAAAAAGCAAACTTACTTTTTTTATTTTTTATCATAAATTTCAATTAATTATTCAGCACTTGACAATATAACCTGGCACTTTTTTCCACAACGCTCTCCACATTTTGGAGGCTTGTGGGAAGCAATAAACACACATTTAAAGAAAATTGTAGGTAATGCGTTATTAGCATTTGAAGAAATGTATATGCTTCTATCCCTGTTCCAGTCCTGTCTTAATTCCCGACCTATCACTCCGTTATCCAGTGATTCTAATAACTATTAAGCCCTGCACCTGCACATTTCCTGATTGGTAGGCACCACTTGGATGGGTTTTAGGGTGCATCATCTCATTACATGCCAGAAATGATGGTCATGTAAGAGCCGTAACCGTTCAAACAACAAAGGGAACATTAAAAACCCCCGTAAACAAATTATGTCCATTACCCATTGAAATAGATTCACAATCAGTTACAAATTCGGACAAGTGATGTGAAGGGCATAAACGTGTAGTGTTAGTGATAACAATACTCTAATCATAGTCTAAGTTACTATAATCCAATCATACGAATTATAAATAACTTTCATCTAATCATTCTTTAATTAGTCTACAAGTCAGGGATCAATTTCATAGAATTTAAATTTTAGTTATTGAAATAGTACCTAAACACCCTATTTTAAGGTGGCCGGGATGTTGTGATGTATAAAATAAAACTGATTTTTAGGTATTTATGACAGTGTGTAAATAGTAGTTTATATCGTTGTAAATAGTTGTATATAATTTGAAGTTCTTGGTCCTTCTTGGAAGCATCTACCCCAACCATGTTTCCTTTTATCACATTTTAAAAAGTTACATTTTATTGTATAGTTAAATTGTAAATAGTTCTGTAAGGGTTCTGTCATAACTCACATCAAACAAATATCAAGCAACATATAAAAAATAAACACATTTTAGCCCAACGTTAGTTTTTAATTACATAAAAGGAGAAAACAAAGAGATCATATTTTTTGTATCTCACAACAATAAGCTAATTTAAAATCACACACCTTAGTCCACATTAATTCCCAATAAGGCGAAATAAAGCGAGGAACATGGCCACAAAAACACTCATATCATTCGTGTTGACAAACGTCAACAATTAAGGTTAGAAAGTACGAGTCAAACGTAAACACCGAATTATAGACTTTTAAATCCGCCTACTTTTTTCAATATTTTTCTACCACCTCGCGTATGTCAAAATTAGCAATTTTTAATTAAAGATTCTAATTAGACGAAAACATCTCGAATTTCGAAGAAAAGCCTATCTTTTAGTTTTGTCTTTTATATAAACGTTTCATATGCAAAACAAAAGGAAGGTCTTACCCCAACTATCCACAACAGTTTAAAAACAACGCGTTGTGGTTAGTTGGGGTAAAACCTTCCTTTTGTTTATCATTACGCCACAGTCTCATTTATATTTATTTCGTTTTATATGCAGCTAGTTCCAGAATAGTATATTCCGAGACGAGATAGATTTCCGCGGTACGACGCATCTTTTCGTTTTACGACAATTTTTAATCGAAAAGTGCAATTTTCGAACCTTTTGTCCACGACCGACTGAGAGATTGACATACATACATACAAACAAACCTACGGTAGAACATTATCATATATGATGATTTCGAATGTTACTAAGCTCAAAATTTTCTTTTACAAATTTGTTTTACTGATGTAGTAAATTTCCGAATGTTATTTTTCTGATTCTTCTGCTGTCCTTACAACACTCTCCACCCTACTCTACAAAACCTCTGTAGCCGCACTCACTTCAATTTTCAGAGCCTTTAAATTTAACTTAATATTTTAGTATGTTCGTAAATTTACTATGAACAGAAAAACATTGTTTCTTACTTCTTTAGTTTGATTTTGAAGTCGCCTTTGATAGTTCTCCACGATAAACACTGCTATTAACCGATTATATTAATTAATTTTTAAAGAAGGATTCAGAAGTAAACTTATATGAATTTTGTTGGTGAATATTTTTGGAATGTATTTGTTGTTGTTTGAATAATAATAATGCAGTGGATTTGTGTATTGTATTTTAATACATATAAACCAAGATAAACCAAAAACGATGAACAGAGAAATAAAAAGCAATATAATACATATAAGTATAAAACGAAAGGGTTTAAATAAACGGAAAGAAATGATAACGATAACGTGGTAACACAAACGACGCGCACAATAACCCGAGCAGTACTTTTTACACACTAACTCGCCATGTCTCGTCACGTACGCCAAGGGGTATAAAATCGATAAAACACCTGAAGTCAATTCAGCAACCACTTGCCTGATTAGTGGCGTCGCTCACGGACTTTGCGGTCATTTCCTTAACANGTCTAGCTGGTTACGTACTCCAATTCTGGCACTAAAATCTCCTCCCACGATTACTACATCACCACGGTTACTCTCAAGTAGGGTTTCAATCTCCTCAGCTAACATTTCAAGTCTTGAGGCGTAGTGGTGGTCTTTTAAATACACCTGAAAGATAGTAACTCGCCTGGAGCCAAGCAGAAAATAGCAAGCCATCCACGTATCGTTGGAGCTTAGTTCCTTATAGCTATTTACTTTTTTGTTGTTACATAGGAGGCAGAGGCCGCCACTAGCCCGGCGCATGGCTTTGTTTCACGAAGTATGGTAGACTAATCGATGCCCTTGTATGCCAAGTTTCTGTAAGTCCTATTACTACGTTTTTCTTTAAAACACCAATATAGTCCTGTTCTGTAATGTGAAATATATTGTTTTGAGCCAAATGATACGCAGAGTGCTTATGGGGGTGTTTGTTTTGAGACTGTTGATTAGTTACCATAGTAGGAAGACTAGTGTCTTGGTAAAGCAATGTCGGGATTTCTAACTCTACCCGATTGCTCTCGTTGCTTGACTGGAAAGGGCTGCAGCTGTTGCTTTCGGTCATCCCAAACGTATCTTGCATTATCAATTGTCAGTCCCCTAAAATGAATTCGCACTTCTTTCCCTTTAGCTTCCTCTTCTCTTGCTAGGTTTCGGATTTTCACCTGGACTTTAGTTCTTTCTTTCTGTTCGTTGTCCGTTAAGTCATGATTTATAAATATACGCGAGCCCTGAAGTTTGGTTCTTTTAGCCTTCATTACGTTGTGCTTCCCTACTACGGTTGCCATTTTAACTATCAAGAGAACAACTGCACCCTCTTTTTTGATTGGAGTTATATCCTCGATTTGATCCTCAACATCCAGGCGAGTTGATAAAAACTCTTTCACTGCGTCAAAGTCTTCTGCGTTTTCCAAGCCTCTAATAACAAAGTTTCGTTGCTTCTCGTTCTTCTCTCTTCGGTTCTCCTTGAGCTCCAATTTCTGTAGTCTATCTCTAAGCAACTCATTTTCTTTTTCACAGGTTACGACGTGAGCATTGAAATCATCTTTAATGGTTTGTAGTTCCTGCACTGCTTTCTTAACCTCGACAATGTCTCTGTTTAGGCTATCCAGCATGTCTAGCTTCGTAAGTTTGCTAAGAATTAATTTCATATCGGATGAGTTTGCTCCTTGTTTATCCCCTTTATTTGTTTCCATCATATCTGGCAGCGTCTTGTTGTTGATTGCTGCGCTTCGAATGTTCTTGACCATCTCTTTCTATTAGTTTAAATGATTATTTAAATATTTATCTTTTTTCACTTTTTATTATTAATAGAGAGTTATATTAATATTAGACTATCACAAAAACAAGGTTATGTTTATTGTCCTTGAAAATGTAGTGTTTTTCTCGTAATACGCGATAACTACGAAATTTCTAAAACACTAGACTCAGTATAAATATTAAACCACACGACACTATTATTGATATAATTAACAATGTTCAGAAAAGAGTAAAAATTAGCAACAACATCCACGGCAATGACAAGTTGTACCGAGCGACCCTAACCTCTGATATTACTCCTCAGCAAACAATGCTTCAGTACATTCAACATCTTCGCGTAAATAAAATAGATCACCTTTCCTTTTGGCAATCATAACAATCTTTCCCTGTGTATCGTAAACAATGGCACAGTCTTTTTCAAACACTACCTTGTAGTTCTTGTTTACAATTTTTGCAACCAATATGAGACTCGTCCTCAGATCGGGCACATACAGTGTGTCGCGTAACTCAATCAACTTCTGATCTTGAGTACTCTTTACCAATACACGCACGTTGCCTCTTCCTCGCACCTTAGCCGTTGCCCCACTCGCGAGATTCAACTTAATATCAGGAACTGTTTTCATGGGCTCAAATAACGCTCTATCACAGCATACAAGTGTTGTACATCTTGTACGCTATCAATGATCCAACTTTTGTTGATTGTTTTTGTCACGGTCTCGTTCGCACTGGTACTTAATATCGTGTGGCTCACTGCAAACGCATCGTCAATACTGTTTGCCGAATGTTTTGCTTTGCTGGTATTCTGACTTGTACACGCATTAGCCTTATGCCCCTTTTTTCCACAATTAAAGCACTTGAGAATAAGTTCCTTTCTGCGTCTTTGACCACCTTGGCTCCGTCCAGCCGTCATCGCAATGACATCACTTCCCGTTCTTCCTTCTTTAACTCGTTGTGTTCGAGGATTTCCACTTTCAGCTCTTCCGGAGACGGTAGAATGTCACGCGTCTCTATCGCTGTACGAAATCATTCATATGAAGCTGGGAGACTGTATAGCAACATGATTGTTTGTAGATTATTGCTAATATTCTCGCCCATATTCTCCAACTTGTCAACTGTGTCGAAGAAATCATTCAAGTGATCTCCGACGTCATCGCCTTCACCTAATTTCCCCAAAGCAACTGCTTGAGTAATGCTGCCCTTTTCGCGGGTTCTGTCGATGCATGAGTGCTCTTCAGCTTCAGCCATACAGCCTTCGATGCCTCGCAATTCTTAATGTCTTTCAACAAACGCGGTTGAATGGACAAAATTACTTCTGTCTTCGCCTTGTCGTCTTTTTCCTCCCAGGACTGCATCGCTTCCGTTGGCGCGACACCCATTCCACGTTCCGGTTTAATCAGCGATCCATCTACGTATATATACCACCAAAATGTGGTGAATTGGGAGGAATAAAATTCTATTTAATACCATGCTTTACGCAGTGATCTGTAATATGTGACTCATTACTTTTCAAAAATGAATGTAATTCATTTAACATGCGTGAAGCGCCTACAAAGTTGGTACCATTATCAGACCAAAATTCACCTGAAAAACCGCGTCTAGACAAGCTAAAAAATTATTTGCCGTTAAATCAAAAGCAAGTTCAATGTGCACCGCTTTAACTGAAAAACAGATGAACAAACAAACATAGCGCTTTGTTATTTTATAACCACGACCCTTGCGGTCTTTAAGTGAAAATGGGCCAGCATAATCAATTCCAGTTACCGAAAAGGGTGCCAAAACACAAACTCGGTTTTTCGGCAGATTTCCCATTAGGTTACTGCATAATTTAGGTTTGAATTTGAAACATATTAAACAACTTCTTATCACCTTTTTCGCTAAAGATGTACCCCTGATGGGCCAATATTTTTGACGAATGGAATTCAATAAAAGTTGTAGACCTGCATGCATTAATTTGCAATGTTCATGTTTAAATAACAATTTTGTAAAATTGCTATTAGCATCCAGCAAAATTGGATGTTTAATGTTAAAAGTCAAATTGGAATGCTTGATTCTTCCGCGAAGCCTGATTATACCGTCTAAATCTACAAACGGAGTTAAGTGACGTAATCGGGCACTCAATTTATTAAATTGACCTTGCTGGATATGTTTAAAATCTACAGAAAACGAATCAGCCTGTGATAATTTAATTAAACATATTAAAGATTTATCCAATTCTTCAACTGAAAGTGAACCGCTTAACTTTAAAAATTTGTTTGACTGCGATATATTACGAATAAATCTAAAACAATAGGCTAAAACACGCCTGGTAAAACTTGAAAATCTATCAAGAATATTGAAATTATCTTGAGTTTTGGTAAGAAGTACAGGTTCACCTTTTTTCATTTCTACATTCTGGTAAATTGATTGGTGGAATTGATTTGAATTTATAAGAAGGACCATCTGAATTAAATGAAAAGAGCCACTTTGGACCATTCCACCAAAGTGAATTATTGATTATCTCATTAGGAAATAAGCCACGTGAACTTAAGTCGACAGGGTTTACGTTGGTATTTACGTAACTCCACTCACAATCATTTGTTAATTGTTGAATTTTGTGAACTCTATTTGCAACAAATGGTTGTAATTTGTAAGGTTCTGTGTGAATCCAATGAAGAATAACTGTGGAATTTGACCAAAGAAAACAAGAAATCTGAAGTTTTAATGAATCATTGGCCATCTTCACTAAGTTTGCTAACAGTAATGCTGCCATTAATTCTAAACGTGGCGTTGTGGTTGGTTTTAGAGGTGCAGCCTTGGTTTTTGAATAGAGAAGTGCAATTTTTGTTACACCAGCAAAATCAACACTTCGTATATAAATGCACGCACCGTAAGCAAGAGTTGAACTGTCACAAAAACCATGCAATTCTATCACCTTTGAATTACCAGAAAAAACATGTCTGGGAATTACAAGGTTATTTAAATTTGTCAATTCTTTACGATATTTTAACCACTTGTTTTCAAGTTCAGAGGGAATTTCGTCATCCCAATGTATTTTTAACAACTACAATTTTTGAATCATCATATTTGTGATTATCAAACAAGGACTAATTAAGCCTAGCGGATCGAAGATTTTTGATATTTCTGACAATAAATGTCTTTTAGTGCATTTAGTATTATTTGTATAGGGTATAATGCTAAATGAAAATTTATCAGTGTTACTGCACCACTGTATACCTAATGTTTTTATAACCTTATCAACAAAACTGAACATATTATCTGAATTAGAAATATTGTTTGTTAGTATATTTAGAATATTGTCATTATTTGATCTCCATTTACGCAGAGGAAAATGAGCATTATTTAAAATACTTATGATTTCTTGACAAACCCTGATAGCTTCTGATTCGCTATCAAAACTAGTAATAAGATCATCGACATAAAACGAATTTTCAATTATGCTTGAAGCTTCTGGAAAAATTTTAACATTTTCAAATACTAACTGTTTAATGCAACGTATAGCAAGATATGGTGCACTTGCAGTTCCATAAGTAACTGTAGTTAAATTGTAAGTTTTTAACTCTTCAGAAGAATCAAACCTATAAACTATTTGTTGAAATTTACGATCATTTGTATGAACTAGAATCTGCCTGTACATCTTTTCGATGTCAGCAGTAACTACAAATAAACACTTCCGAAAATTCAGTAATATTTTAAATACATCATTCTGAATAGCTGGTCCTGTATATTGAATATCATTCAACGAGTATCCACTAGAGGACGAGACAGAGCCATTAAATACAACTCGAATCTTTGAGGTAACACTGTCCTCTTTATACACAGCGTGGTGGAGTAAAAATAACCTAAAATTTCTTCTTTGTTTTCAGTCAATTCCATATGCCCTAATTCCAAGTATTCTTTCATAAAATTATTGTAATCATTTTTTAGCCTAGGATTTTTTTTTAAATTTATTTTACAAATGTAAAAACCGTTTAATAGCTAATGATTTTGAATCACCTAACATAGTTACATCATCCTTAAAAGGAATTCTAACAACAAAACGTCTATTAANTCCAATCCTTTAAGTGTTCCTGTTTAATTAATGGGGGCTTATTTGACAGTTCAAAACCATAATGAAAATATTTGATCCTATAATTTAACATATTCAAAGTAAATAATTGAAGATCAAAAATGAGGTAATTAAGTAAATTTGTCATGTCATAATTACAAACACCCTCAAAGAGGTCATGCATAATATCAACAGCAAAATTCTTTGTAAAATGAAAATTGGAAACATCATTCTATACACACGATTCTTTTAATCCTGATTTTGAAATATTATTTTTTTCCAAATCATTTTCATAAGATTCAGTTGTTCGCATCAAGTTGCTATCTTCCACACAGACTGTAAACGAATCTGTTTTCGGAATCTTGCAGAATCGACATCGAAATGTACTGGAGAAACTTTCCGTAAGACCCATTATTGAATGTACTCCCAAATTATCGCCTAAAACTAATGCTAACTGAAAGTAAATTGTTTCTACCTTCCCGCATGTTAGTACTTCAATTCCACTCTCTCGTAAAAAATTTAGTTCCTGAATCAATGCATTAAAAACGGCGCGATTTCTATATTTTTTACGATTTTCCGACTGAAATAATCCAAATAAAAAAGTATTTCTTAAAGAAGACTTCATTTCTGAAGGAAGTGAAGCTAATGATACATAAACAGCCCCTAATTTGTGTTTTCCTGATTTTGATCCTAAAGGGTTTGCAACTTCATATTCATCAAAAAATAAAAATAATGGAAATACTTGCTTTGAACCGAAATGAACAGATTGCTCCTTCCAAATTTTACCTTGTATAAAGTTACTCTGAACGTTTTCATTACACAACGTCTCCCTATAAAATGTTTTCATGGTTTGCAAAACATTTGTATTTTCAAATAAAGCTTTAAATACGTCTCTTAAAGGTATTATTTCTCCACAACTCACATACGGCTGCAAAGATATTGCATTAGAATTATGTACTGATTTTATTGCTGACCCCAACGAATATGAAATGGGAGGAATATATAAATTACAAGTTTCAAAATATTTTAACCGCTTGTATTCTGTATCAAAACGGCAAAATGAATCAGACAATCCATTCAACACAATTTTGAGAGCAATAACTGTTTGCGGATCTGCATTTAAATTATTTAATTCGTCAATGAACAAATCTTCAAAGCTCTTAATAAAACTTGAAGAAATAAGTTCTTTTGCAGATTGCACTACCTGTTGAATAATATTACGCGGTATCAAGGAATTGTTGTACAGTGTACATATAAACTGAATCACACTTTTATCCTGCTCACTTTGTAAAGTTTCTATTAAAAACTGCAGTGGTTGTTCAGGTTTAGAGGAAATTTCTGTTGAAATATTTGAATCCTGTAGATTATCATCATTCGCTGTTACTTCAGAACGGCCAAGATTTTTAGAAAGTGACTCGAAATTAAAATTATCACGCTCATGTTTTGAAAGGTGTTTTCTAAAAGAATTTATACAAGAAAAAGTTCTAAAACAATTTACTTCTTCACAATAGTATGTCATCAGTTTTTTGCTTTTATGTACTTCTTTTAAATGAAACAAATACGTTTTGACAGTCACAAATGTGTCTCGACAAATAAAACAAATCATATTTTTATCTTCTGTAGAGTAAACTAAACAAAACGAAAACTTTATATTACAATTTTTTATTTTTCTGTCGCACTTTTATCAATATCTGCTATTAAGGTATTTACCCACGACGAAACTTTTCCGTGATTCATACCAAAAATTTTTTTTTTCGATAAAAATCCAAGGAAGCTCTGCTTCAGGTGGATAATTAGCATTTAGGACGTGGTATATTTTAAAACACGTTTCAACAGCCTTTAAAGGTGTTTCGAGTTTATAGTTTATATCATTAATATTAACAAATGAGCACTCAATAGCATTAAAGTTTTCACCAATTAGAATGGTACGGGTTGTGCAGTTAACTTTCGTGAAGCCAATGCTTCCTGTCTTCTTTCCAATACAAGAAACATGTCATTGACATCCTAGTAGTAAGAATGCATGAGTTAATGTAAAATTGAAAAGTACTTTCTCCCCTTTACATGCAGAAGGAAGCCATTTCTCATTTCGATTTTTGATGGTCTCCATTTATCACCATCACGTTTATTTTTTACAGTTAAGCAAGGAAACAAAAGCGGTAAAATAGATAAAGCAAAAACTTCTGTTGCTTCTGCAACAAAACTACATGAAACTGGAATAAAATATAAAAACTAACAGTTTACCTTTTGTACAATTTTGTAATGTAAATTGCGCAATAAGGTCCCTAAGATAATTATCTGTCTTTTTTTGAGCTAATTTGAACACTTTTGTTCCAATATCTGGCCATTTGTTTATTAGACAGTTTTATTTATGCGGAAAAAGTTGATTGAAATTATCTTCCAACTGCAATGTAACCGAAATTATTAAGTACTTTTCTTAAAGAAGGTCTGCATATCAATTGTTACAATTCAACAAGGAACATTCTATTAATTGTAGATACAATTAAATCGGAAACTGTTTTTAAAAGTTAATAACATAAATATGCAGATGTAAAGCCACGTTAATGGAAGAAACTTACCAATGTGAATCCTAAAGGTAGTTTCAAACAAGGAAATGCCTTAAAATACTCAAAGATAGAATAAGTTTTTTGTAAAACAGTTCTACTTTGAAAAGTACTTTTCCAGCGTTCTTTTACCTCAGTAAAAGGTTCTATATTATTTTTTAGCCACTGAATGGCTTCTTCTTCAGGCGTATTTTGTTCTCTAAGTGACGAAACTGTAAAAACAACATTACTTGTACGTCATTTACAACTACATACATACTTTTAAAATTAATACAATTGTGTTGTTATAGTACAAAAAAAAACAATCTTACTTATATTCTTGTTTGAAGATGGTATAAGTCCATACTTTTTATAATGTTTACGTAAATAGCAGTAGGCAGAAAATAGTTTACCCCTAGCAGCTTTGGGTTTTCCTTTATTATTAACATATGGAACATAATATATTTCTGGACTTTCATGGGGGAATATATCGTTTATTTCGTTGGCTAGTTGCATAAATCTTGCAGAAGAGATTCTACAATAAAAGTGCAACGTATATATGATAAAAGTTGTTTCCAAACTAAACAAAAATACCTAGCATCCTTCATTCGGGATAATTCACTTTTTATAACTAATTCAGCCAATTTATTTCTCAAAAAGTCTTTATCTCTGCCGTAACTAGCTTTAATGATTTTTCCTTCATCAGTCGTTTCAATTAAACGTGAAACCGTCTGGAAAATAATGAGGTACATGTAAAATCCATGTAAGAAAATTTCATTTACCGAGGAATCATTACTGCTTGAAAATACAATGTAAGGAGCATTTAGAACGGCTTTGGTGTTAAAAACTGTAGTAGGTGTTAAACTATCGGTAATTTCTTCACAGAGAGACCCGTCAGTTGAAGATCCGCCACCACCGCCGTGTGTGACGGTACATGCAGATGAGAAAGAACGAGAAATATTGGTGTCTTGAAATGACTCACGGTCTATCAACACTGAACTGTTTTGAATTAACTGCAAATTCACCATTTTGGTAATGCGTTACTTGCCTTTTTGTAAATTATGAATTGTAATATAGTACCTTATATTCCTGAAATTTGTGCAGAAATTTTCTGCGAAGTCCAATCCGTGGAATAAGGTCTTTTACGTCGTTTTCCGTTAATAAATTGAAAGCTTCTTCATCAATTCCATGGCCTTAAAGAAATGAGGCGTACACAAACTTCTCAGAGAATGATTAATTTTTACAAAGTTAGACATACAATATATACTGTATATCACTTTAAAAAATGCTTTTTTGCTGTTGTCATTTCATAATCATTTTGTTCTTTACTATTATACCGGGTTTTCCAAGTAACAAATAACGTAACGGCTTATACTTACAGTCATCGGTCACTTCCGTACCGAAAGTCGACACCGACTCTTTTAAATGGAACGCTATATTTTTTTGTATGACATTCTTGGATTCAGAGAACCTTTCTAGATTGATTGAGTTTCAAAAAAATAAAACTTTCGTATGTTACCATTTACAACAATGTAGGTACAATTTCAGATACAGTTAATAACAAGGTAAGTAGTCAAGAAATATGGCGTCAGCACTTTCGATGTTAGCTCAATAATCCACTATTATGGTGATGCAATTTTCAAATTTTGTAAAACAATCGACGCATCTTGAAAAGTACTAATTTTTGGGATACGGTTTTATTATGAATGTCAATTTAAAAAAAATTCGCTGAAAGTCACAAAAACATAGAACTCCACTTAAAGTAAGAAAATGGGTTGAACTTATAATTTAGCGTGAAAAACCCTGTCTTCTGTACACAACATGAAACATTTTATATATAGTTTATGTTTGTAAAAATCATTAGATACCTTCCCACTCATCCGCTAAATCATCAAAACCCCACTCAGACAACTTTCCTCTTGTGAAAGCATCCATTATGAGCAGTAGGCTGTTAAAAAAAACATTACATTTCAGTTGAACGTGAAAGACGGATATGTTTCTATTTTCTTATAAAATTTCTGAAAAATAGGATGCTTCCCTAACAGTTTCACAGTATTTAGATTTTGTAAGCAATCGTATAGCGTTGATCTGAATCATCGCGGGTAGGGCTGGCGTCACCTAAATTACCGACGCCGGATAAACACGGCAAAAATCCCAGAAATCGAATTAAGTACGTATGTAACCGCAACAAATAATAGACATTTTTAATATAATTAAACA
>NW_020438967.1:430197-488782 GCF_000699045.2 Agrilus planipennis | reverse complement strand
ATGTTAGCATCCCGTGGAAATAACCATGGCCAAACGCTGATGCCGATAGCGAGGCACACGAGGAAATACGAAGGATGACGAGGTCCTTGTTGCGGGAAAAATTACGAGGGGAATCACTAATGAATAATCCGGGTTGGCAAGGTGATGGTGTGTGAGAAAGGGCAAGAGTAAACAGTGAATAAAATTATTGTAACCCGAATAGTAATAAACGTAGAATTATTTCTTACATCAGGAGTGGCATAGTAACCTGTGTGCTTTAAAAGAAAAAGAAAATAAACCAAAACTATCAAGTATGCCAAAAACACAAAGTGGTGGTGCGATGTCGGATAGGCATTTTTCTGATAGTTCCGATGGCCAGGATAATGAATATCGTGTACGACATCAGAACCGCAAGAATCGCAATCGAAAGCATAGACATCATGGGCGTCTATCTGAAGAGCGTTCCAGATCTTCCAGGCGGCGGCATAGTACAGGAAGCCGAAGTGTTGGAAGTAAGAAAAGGAACTCACGATCGTCCAGGCGTCATTCCAAGCGACATGAATCTAAGGGTAGTTCTGTTGAATCGCGAATGGCAGGGAATCCCCGAAGCCATGAGAGAAGCGTGACAAATGACGCCGTTTCAAAACTTGGCAGTATCATCACGGAAGGTATAGATAAGCTAGTGAACAGCGTAAGTAGTGAGAAAAGTATACGACAAGTGGTAAGTAACCCTTTTACTTCTAATATTATCCAAGAATTTGATCCACGTAATCAAAATGTTACCGACTGGGTTGAAGCTGTTGACGAATACGCTTTTCTATATCATTGGGATGATAAAACAATTTGCCATTTAGCACTCAGTAGGTTAAAAGGCCCCGCAGAAACATGGTATCGTGGCTTACCAACACGAATCTTTTCTTGGAATGAATGGAAACATGTTATTGCAAAATTTTCGCGTCAAGCGTGACTTACATAAAGCTTTGCAGGAAATGATGTCATGTGCCGCAAAACCTAATCAAAGTTTATATGAGTATACTTTTAATAAGTTAGCTTTAATTCATAAATTGAAACTACCCATACGCGAAGAAGATAAGGTAAATCTCATAATGGGCGGTATTCGTAATGAAAATATAAGATTTGCCATCGAAACTGCCGACATAAAAGACGTAAATGTTTTGGCATTACATTTCAAATCACTAGACGAACGTACTTCTACCGATAAAAGTTTGAGTAAGGAAGAATCGTCAGCGTCTCATGAGTCAGGGAAAGCTAGATGTTTTAAATGTAAACAATTAGGTCACAAAAGGAAAGATTGCCCTCAATACAGTAAACAACTTGCGTTAGACTATAATGTAAATTTTATCAACCAATCTCCAAATAATAAAATTTTCCGCGACATTAAATTAAACGAAACCAAACTTCAATGTTTTGCTGATTTCGGAAGTGAGTGCTCACTTATAACACGAGAGGTAGTACAAAAATTAACCTTGAAATTACTCCCAGTAAATAACACTATTGTTTTAACTACGGTTAGCGGTAAGCTTGAACCTAAACAGTTCGTACGTTGTAAACTAACTCTCGATAAAATTGAAAGATTTATCGATCTATATGTTATTGAACAACCAATAATGAACGTCAACGTTCTGATAGGACAAAATTTTACGGAAGATAGTGAAATAAGTTACATAAAGACCGGGAATCAATTAATATTCACCGAAAACAATAATTTTGGGGTAAATAAAATCAACGTAAAGCCACAAATTAATATGAGTAAACAAGACCTAAATGCCGTTCAATCATTGATCACACTTTTACAACAATATCCGATGTGCTTTGCAAACTGCCTGCGCGAATTGGGCATTGTAAACATTATTCAAATGAGAATTGAATTAACCAATAACACACCGATAACACACAGGCCAAGGCAATTTCCTGACAATGAAAGAATTATTATTCGTGATTTGGTCACCGACTTGACGCAAAACGGGGTAGTGGAAGAATCCTCTTCCCCTTACGCTAGTAATGTATTGCTAGTACAAAAGAAGATGGTCAACCACTACTGTGCGTGGATTATAGATCATTAAACAAAATCACTATTCGAGACAAGTACCCATTACCACGGGTGGAAGATCAAATAAGGCGTCTTTCAGGGTTTAAGTACTTCACAAGTTTAGATTTATATTCGGGATACTACCAAATACCTTTGGACTCAAATTCAAAACATTATACTGCCTTTGTTACTCAAGATGGGCAATATCAGTTCACAAGGGTTCCATTTGGTCTCACCTTCCGTTTTCCAAAGAATGCTTAATACGGTTTTAGGGCAATTGCGTTTTACCAAAGTCCTAGTTTACATGGACGATATATTAATTCCGGCAAAAACTATAAATGAATCACTAGAAATATTAAAAGAAGTACTAGAAAAACTAAAAGAGAACGGGTTAACTTTGAATTTACAAAAATGTTACTTTCTTCAAACAAAAATTGAATATCTGGGTCATGTAATTAGTGAATCAGGTATTCAGCCAAGCAAACGCAAAATCGAAGCTGTTAAAAATTTCCCAAAACTGACAAACTTACATCAGGTGCGACAATACTTGGGGTTAACCGGTTATTTCCGGAAATTTGTTAAAAACTATGCTCAAATCTCCAGACCACTCAGTCTTTTGTTACAAAAGGACAACGAGTGGAAATGGGGAAAAGAACAAGAAATTGCTTACGAAAAATTAAAACAAATCCTAATTTCTGAACCAATATTGACTCTATTTGACCCAAAATTGACAACGAAATTATACACTGACGCAAGCAGATGGGGTTTGGCGGGCATTCTTGTCCAAGTACATGAACAGGGTGAAAAGGTAGTCGCTTATTTTAGCCGACAAACGACAAACGATGAACAAAAGTACCATTCGTTTGAGTTAGAGGCCCTGGCAATTGTTGCATCGGTAAAATCATAACTGACTGCTCAGCTGTTCGCAATGCATGTGCGAAAAGCGAAATCAACGCCCGTATAGGTAGGTGGGTGTTAACCCTTAATGAATACGATTATGAAATAATCCATCGAAAAGGGCAGTTAATGCAGCATGTCGATGCACTAAGCCGAAACCCTCCCTTATCAGAAAAATATGTTTGTCTGGCTACAATGACGACAGATGACTGGATGTTAGCTGCACAGCTACAAGATAACGAAATTAAAAAAATTAAAAACACACTCGAGTCCGGCGACTTAGATAACAACAGGGACATTTTTCAAAACTGCGATTTAAGGGCAGGGAAAGTCTATAAAATAACTAGTCACGGACTCAGGTGGGTTGTTCCTGAACTTGTCAAATTCCAAATCTTGCGCATGCATCACGATGATGTGGGACATTTTTCCATAGACAAAACATTTGAATTAATATCTAGCCAGTATTGGTTCAAGGGAATGCGAAGATTTATAAAAAAATACGTGGCAAACTGTTTAAACTGCCTTTATTTCAAGTCAACCACTGGTAAACCCCCTGGATTTTTGCACCCCATAAAAAAGGTTCCTAAACCATTTCATACAATACACATAAATCACCTGGGACCTTTTGTGAAAACAAAGGCAGGTAACACACAAGTCTTAGTGGTTATCGATGCGTTCACCAAATTTATATTAATCCACCCAGTAAGGAGTACAAAATCTCGAAACACAATTAAAGTATTAAAGGATGTAGTAAAAGTATTTGGAGCCCCGTCTAGAATTATATGTGATAGGGGAACATCTTTCATTAGCAAGAAATTCCAAAGGTTCTGTCAAAAACTGGGAACCAAAATTCATTTCAATGCCGTAGCCGTTTCTCGCGGTAACGGTCAAGTCGAGCGGTATAACAAAACAATTTTAGACTCGCTTGCGACAATGGGGGCCGACGTCAGCGACGATCGGTGGGACAATAATATTATTAATATACAGCTGGGTCTAAATGGCACACTAAACAAATCAATTGGGTTTACACCAAGTGAGGTTCTAATGGGATACCGTGTTATGTTACAGAATCGCCATGAAACATGTGACACAGTGGACGTTACAAAGGTACGTCAGGGAATTGAACAATTCACTGAAAAATACCAAGCGCAACAGAAACAGTATTATGATTCAAGGCGACGGAAAGCCACCTTGTACGAGCAAGGGGACCTAGTCTTGATACGCGTTGGTAGCATAGCTCCCACGGGCAGCAGCAGGAAGCTTATGCCGAAATGGCGAGGACCGTTCCGGGTCGAAAGGGTAGTCGGAAACGACAGATATGAGGTGACCGACATTCCGGGTTGCTCGAGGTCACAAACACGATACAGGGGTGTCGCAGCTGTAGATAATATGCGACCCTGGATCAAGTGGTAAGATGGAAGAGCAAGGGAAAGGGGATGTGAGTACCCTTTCTGGCAAGGTGCTGTGCTGAATCTTCGTCAGGTGGCAAAGGTAAACATTAACAGTTAATTAGGCAGGGTGTCACCGGGACGGAGGTTGGCAGTACGGACTTGCGGGCGAACGATGCTGGTTACAGGGTGTGGTCATGCACTGATGGCCTGAACACCGGAGCTGTAAGGTGTCGGAAGTCAATATAGTATGTACATACATAAGTTAAATAGGGTACTGTAGATAAGTAAAAAAAAAATATGTATAAACATGACGTTATATTAGTAACTAAGCTTAGCCAAGCAGATATTAAACTGTTTTAATAAGAAACATAGGGATAGCCAGTCAACCCAAATGAAGCAGCATACACACGTTACACAACTTGCCAAAACCCAACAACTGAGACAATTTATTTTTTTAGNAAATTATATGATACTACTAATAACCAACTAACTATAATACTTTATAATTATAAAATAAACCACGCCAATGATGTTTTCATTATATTTTATTTAGTTAGGTAGCCAAATCTATAATATTTGTTGATTGTAAATTAAAAGTACTTAAGTAACTGCTAAAACTTTTAATTTTAACGAGATCAATTTTTTTTACTTAGTTAGGAAGTTAAATCCCTATAATATTTGTTGATTGTAAATTAAAAGTGCCTTCTTGAATGCGGGTTGTTATGAATGAATTTTTAACGAAGATTTCAATTTATTGCTTATCTATAAAAAAATTGGATTTCCCCTGACAACAAAAGTGACTTTTTAAAAAGTCCCCTGCCGGACGGCCCCCGGATGCCCTTCAGACTAGGACAAATCCGGGGAATCCCGGACGGATGGCAGCCCTAATCGCAGGAAACGCGTTTTAATTATAAATATTTGCTGTAATTTTTCCTTTGCCAAATGTCTCGCCTCACGATGTGCAATTGAATAGTTCAATTATTAATTTTTACCATAAAACGTGCAGGACCCGACACCGGCAAAAAAAATATTAAAACTTGTGTAATTCTCAAACTATTTACTATACCTAGATATATTACGTATACAGAACGTTAATATTAATATTTATAATAACATTTAACAATATCATTTTTATACTGCAATTAATAAACTTACCTAATTAAGAAGACCGAACACATCAGTAGAAGCCACTTAACTAAACTCTTACCCGTAACCGCGTAGGAACACCGTACAAGCGAAGACACATTGCACAATATTAGCATATTGCACAATATTAGCGAATATTACATACTAGGTCACAGCTTCCTACGGGTGTAGATATGCATGCACCGAGTCAGAACAAAAAACTGAAACGCAAATAAATATGTAAAAAAAAATTGCTACATTTTTTCGTTATATTCTCTACAAAATTTGTTTAACCTTTCTACAATTTGTAATGAAATTCACTAAGTTGTTGTCGTAAATATTTCATTCAAATTGTAAGAAATTTGTCTGAGCCATTGTCGATATTTCTCCTACAATTTTGTTAGGATTTGGGAATGATAATAAGAAAGTATATTAAATCAAGTGTACAGAACTGTTTATTATTAATAGTTGTACACAGGTAGGTAGTACAGAGAAGACTAAGTACTCTGTTCAGTGTTTAATTTATTAACAATAAGTGGGGGTATGATAGCAGAGCGTGGTTATAAAATGTTGGATATTTTCCCTTACAACGGGTGACATATACAACATTCTCCCCTTATTGTCACACGTTTAAGTTAAGACATTAATTTCATTTTTCTTACATGATTAATTAATACATTATATGGTAATGCTTTTGTGAAAATATCTGCCACATTATCATTCGATGCGATATAAGTCAGTTTTATTAAACCTTCTTCATATTTTTCTCTAGTGATATGATATGCTATATCTATATGTTTAGATTTAGAGCGTTCTATTCTGTTTGACGTAAAATCAATGGCTGACTTATTATCACACCTAATGATGTAGGGCTTACATGGTATATCTATTTGCATTACATTTTTCAATTCATCGTACATCATGCTCATCCATATGGCTGTTTTAACTGCATTTTCAAGCGCTATATATTCGGCTTCCATAGTGGATGTAGCAATCGATTTTTGTTTGTTTGATTTCCAGGTGATTGGATTACCTGCTAAGTAAACTATCGTTCCGCTATAAGAATGTCTATCATCTACATCGGCTGCCCAATCAGCATCGCTAAATATTTCAATTTCATTGTTACCAGGCGTATACATTAGTTTAAAGTCTATGGTCATCGATAAATATCTTAATACTCTTTTTGCTTGCAACCAATGTATTNCAAACTTGAGTCGCATTTTCTACAAAACGGCCTCTACAACGTTATAGTAATTTTTCTTACAGCATTTTTCTGAGTGTAGGTGGTCCATATCTGAAGTGCTGAATGGACACTCCTGCTAAAAAGCGATGCTAGGAGCTAGAAGTGAGCGAAAGAGAGCTGCTCATTGTAGAAGGTGACAGGGCCTTCGGAAACGGTCGTTTGGTTTCGGTGCGAAGTTGGAGAGTGTAGAGATGATGGGGGAGATTTGCCGCGAATGTGATTACATACTCGGGGATAGGAGGTAAACCGGTTTCGATCAGAATTTGGGTGTTTCTGACGAACCAGGGGTAGTTTAGTACACAACGATTAATCCGCGTGTAGGTGCCCTGCAAAAGTATCAGGCGGTGGGGAAGGGCGCAGTCCCAGACGGGAATGGCATGGCAGCAAATGCTCCTAACAATTGCGTTAAACACACGAATTTTGGTCTGTTGGGAGATGGAGTTATTATTATTATAATGCACCCAGAGCCTTGTTACGAGTCGCTGTAATATGGTGTCGCCCGTTTAGGCATCTGTCGAAGACGACTCCTAGGTAGGTGACGGAGCTGCTCCATTTAATGGGGCGGTTATTGACGATGATGGAGAGAGGTTTTCGGAGCCTACGAGAAAAGTAGATTGCCTCCGATTTGGTCTCGTTAATGGAAAGTTTCCATTTCCGATACCAGTTTAGGAGCCGGGGCAGGAACCTATTAATTCTCGCTGTGCATTGGAGAATCGTATTTCAAGAGCTTATAATAGCAATGTTGTTAGCGTACAGAGCAGTAAGAATTGAAGTGTGAGAGGGCATGTCCGCGCAAAACAGGTTAAAGAGAAGAGGGGACAGTTTGGAGCCTTGTGGGACACTGGCTGTGACGCGTTTACTGGCAGAGGGAGCGGAGCCAACGCGGACCCGAAGGCTTCTGTGTGTGAGGAAGGACCTAATAATCCCAACTAGAAAGTGTGTGATGTTAAGGGCGATGAGTTTGGAGATAAGGCCTTCGTGCCAGACTCGGTCGAAGGCTTCTTGGACATCAAGAAGTAGCATGGAAGTGTGAAACGCTTGTTAAGGTTATCGGAGATGTGTTCGGTAAGACGAAGAAGTTGATGTCCGGTGGCGTGTTTCCTGCGGTAACCGTGTTGAAACTCGGGGAGAAGGTTATTTTACTCCACGTGGTCTAAGAGCCGATCGAGAAGGATGGATTCCACTACTTTGCTCAACGAACTGAACAGGCTGATGGGCAGGCAGGGAAGACAGATGACAGTGGCTTTTCCATAACAAAAGGAAGTGATGGAGCCGCATGATAGCGTTTGTGATGTTGCACAGTGCGGTGATGTGCTTTGACGGCAGTACTTTGAGGACTCCGTTGGGAATTCCGTCAGCACCAGGGGCTCAGACAACAATAGTAAGGAAGATCTCACGGGGTGTAGTGTGGCTGAATTCGGAATTTATAGGATCGAAGTTTTGTGAGACGGCTTTGGTACGCTTATGAAAGTTGGCAAGGTCCACTGGACTAGGTACTGGTGAGCACTGGAGGCATAAAGAGTCTCCGAAGATTGCAGATTTTTCTTCGTCTAAAAAGTAGGTGGAGCCGTTCTGTTTTAGCTGCGGAAGACGGGGAGCTCTGTTACGAAGTGAATAGATCACTTTCCAAGTGCATCGGGGGTGTGTTTCTGCCTGAGTCTAACGAGAATGTTAGCTTTGGGAGGTTGTAAGTTGGGCGGCTGATTTCGATTTGAGCAGGAAGGTGATCTGAGCTAAGATCGTTAAGAACTGTAGGGTCGGCGGAGAGGTTAACGTTCCTTGTGAGGAAAATGTCTAGAATATCTGGAAGGTTGTTGTGACAACCCGGGTAATAACTGCCAGTTGTAGAATAGGCTGTGAAGGCTAGTGAAAGTAGTTTTCTCTGGTATACAGACGTGCATAGGCTCGAATGGTTCGGGCTCGTATGGGTTTGGGTTAGAATTCGTCGAGAATATATGTTTTTTTTTTTGTAAGTGTCTGACATAGGGAGAGTCCGATTTATATTACTTTATCTGCAAGTGATAAACTTGTGAAAAAGTTATCAGTAGTTATGCCATGTCGACATCTAACAATATCAAGGACAACCCTTTCGCCTCGATTCTTCTCTGCTACGTTGTTAATTTTTCCAAGATAAACCTGCAAATTTATGGAATAAGCATTATTACTATCTGCCATTGCCCAAATCTTTATTCCTTACTTATCTGACTTGCTTTTCATGTAAATACGGAAAGGGCATCTTCATGTAAATGAAACCAGCTGCTCATCAGTTGTAACAAGCGATCCAAGCGAATATGTAGCAGAACAGTTTTTCACAAAAATGTTTAAGACTTCTCTAATAGGTGTCAATTTATCACTGGCCCTACACTCAGCTTTTGTAGAAGTGTCATCCAAACGAATAAATGCTGTGAGTAACTGCAACATATTACGAGACATGGTTGTGGGAATAATAGGACGAGTATAGATTTATTAGTGCACCATAATATTTTCTGTGACTCCTTGGTTGCTTGAAGAGCTCCTAGAATAATCAAAAGTCCCAAATATGCTCCGATCTTGATGGAATCGGTTGGTTGCCAAGTGCGTGGTTTATTGGGATCGTTGTCATTCAATTAACTCAATATCTGAAATAAAAAATACTGCAACTCTTGGAATCGATGCAGTGCACCAAAATTATGTGAACATTCATCTTGTCGAGCTGGTATTGACTACCTTCATTTTTTATCATTAGTGATAAAAAGTGGAAGCAATGCAAGCACAGCATTATTCGTCTAAGAAATATTTTGTATGTCTACCTTCAAAGAAAAGCTGTACTAGACGGATGTGTATATTTACCTGTTTATCCTTATTGTTTGTTTGAACTACTAGTATTTCTATTAGTCCATCTGAAAATATAGTGAAAATGCTTCATTTGCATTTGCAAACGCGTACTCTTAGGAGACCGCGATCTTAAGAGTGCGCATTTAAAATCCTCCCCCATTAAGATGAAATTTTAAGGCATTAAGAAAGGAATTAAATTGGTAAAAAGATTTCGTAAGTTCTTAAAATTTCAATTACAGTATTTTTTAAATTCCAAACGTTTTATTCTAAACGAAAAGCTTGTTCCTTCTGTTCTTCCTTTTCTTCACTTATTTTAACTTTTTGTAAACACAATTCAATTCTATTCTTTATTAATAGGTATACACTACTTTAACAGATCCATGAAAATTAGAGTTTACTAGGTACGCTAACTTTTCATAGAACGATGTATTTTCACATGTAATTGCATTTGTTACTTTTGGATTTATATATTGATGTAGGACGTTAATTATTTCGTTTTCGTAATTTTGGTAACTAATTGTAAGTTGAACTATATGTCGCGTTATGTTAAACAATTGAATTTGACCAATAGTAGGTTTATATGAAAAGGAGGTTACAAATTGATTCTTATAAAAATTAATTGGTTTCTCTGTAATTGGTAATTCTGCGTTTGTGTTTTCTGTTTGTATTGTGATCATTCTGCTCAGTGTTATCGACGTTATCAATATTATCAGTGGTTGTGTACGTTGATGCGATAGATGATTTATCGGGTGGTTTTATTTGTACATCAGTAAGGATTTTAATTTTCTTTACTTTATGAATTTCGGCCTTCATCGCAGATGTCTGTTTGTCCTTGTCGAGTTGGAGAAAGTCATCTAGATCTTCAATTTTTAACAAGTCTCTTTCGTTAATATCACCTAGGTTGTTAAATAATGATAATAGTTCGTCTCTAGTTAAAGTGGGTTTGCTTCTAACCTTGATAAAAAGTCTGCATTACTGTTGCTTCTACCTTCCTTATATACTTGCAAATGTAAACGCCATCTGATTAATTTGGAATTTGATTCTTTAACATTGAACAACCATTGTAGTGGTTGATGGTCTGTAACTATATTGAATTGTCTACGGTATATGTAAGACCTAAACATTTTAACTCCTGCAATAATTGAGAGTTCTACTGATAAACATTAATGGTCTATCCTTGCCAATAGGACCTGAGGATAAAACGGTTCCTAGTCCTACGTTTGATGCACCATACGTTACATTAAAGGGTTTATTAAAGTCTAGATATGACAGAATTGGTGGGTTACTAATAATTCGTTTTATCTTGCTAAAAGCGTTTATAAATTCTGGTGTATGGGAAATGTTGGATTTTTTATTTAAACATAGGGTTAATGGTTTAGTAACAGTCGCGTAATGTTTAATAATTTTTCGGTAATATCCCGTCAAACCTAAAATAACAAGATAATAAATAGCTGTTAGTGGAATAACAAGAAATGGTTAGTACGTGTCTTGTCGAGCAACGACCTGATTATATCGGTTAAAATATTTAGATTAATTTATCATGGCCATTTTGAGGTCGTTTGTGCTTNTCTTGTCAAATTTGTTGTCCATTTTGTTATTGATTTTGATCCATAATTCATCCAGACTTTTGATCGATGTCATTTTGGATTCAAGATTGGATTCTTATTATGATTTTTTTTTATGTTTTGTCTTTTTTTGTGTTTGCTTCAACTAATGGCTCAGGTTGACCTCTCGAAGGCCACAAGCTGATAATTTGGTTAAGAAAGAAATAGAAACTTCAAACCACAAAAAACGCACTTAATAACATCACTGTTATCTCCACACGTACTTAAACCATTATCAACGTTATTTTTACCCTGCGTCTCCAAAAATCAGCTTAATTGCACTTGAAAAAACCAGTAAAATTTTATTTTATAAAAGGAGCACGTCCACACGTCCACACGTCTGACCGACCTTGTCTATTATTGAAATTCTTTTTCTATTATATTTGCAATTTTATGTTTTTTAAAAGAACAAAGGTTTTTTACAGCAATGTCTGAATCTACGGCTAATTCTAAATATCTTTTTTATTACAATGTTGTAATTAAACTTAAATCCTTTGTTTAGCAAATTTAATTGGTCTTTATTAAATATTTTATCGGATAAATTTATAAACATATCTGCAAATTTATGAACTATTTCAGGTGGATGTTCTTTAGGTTTTGAGTTTTGTTTTTTCAAATTTACTAAACTGCTTTTTTTATATATTCTGTTGGTGATTTGGGAAATTTTCTCTCTCAGGTTGTCTTCGAAATTGTCGAACTGAATGTTGTGGAGTCTTTTAACTAGTTGAGTGTGAAGCACCATTCTATAGACGTTGGATAGTTCTCTTGTTGTACCAGAAATGTATTTCTTGATCTAACCAAACTTCTTTAACTTTTTAATGCTATTTTGGATTGCTGATTCTTGGTGATGGTGTTGATTTGTATGGATTCTTAACAAGTTTCGACCTACAATGCCATCTTCAGAAGAAGGATTAATAACTAAGTAACAACAATTTGGTCTTAAATAATATAATAATAAGATATTGTTTTGGTTTCTCTATTCTCTATTTTGTTTGTCACAATTTCACTGTTTGAATTTAAGTGTCACTTTAGCTCAATTGATTCTAAAATTGTTAGGTTTGTATTTTTGTCTTTTATATGTAATGTTTTTATATTTTTCTTATTATCGAAGTTGTGTCCTGTTTGTTCTATATAGTTCATAAAACTAGACTTATGATTATAATTTTTACTTCATTGATTCGATCATTAAACGTTCTCCCAGTTTGGCCTATGTAGATATAATTACATGTATTGCAAGTTAATTTATATACCCCACTTTTTAGAAATAAATCTGTTTTGTCTTTTCTATTGTTAATAAATTTAAATAAATTGTTTACAGTTCTAAAAGCTATCATGACATTTTCTGTTTTTATTTCTTTAGATACTTTAATGGTAGAAGGACCTAAATATGTTAAATGTTACGTCAAGACACTGAAGATGGTTCAAATTTTTAGGGTGGTCGGCGTAATTGTCGTTGTTGTTAACTCAGTAACGAATAACTGGGCGTTCATTTAATTATCCAACAGAAATTATGCACTTGAACACCAGAATGTTATCTTTAAATGTAAAGCACAAAAGATTTCTTGAATAATTGAACGATTGCACTTTTGAATTACAAGAGCACTTAATTGTTGAAAAACAATACCGTAATAATTTGAAAAGGCATGAGTTTAAAAATACTTTATTAAAAATGGCCTGAATACAGGGCAAGTAACAGTAATATTAAGACTAACTTAGTTTACCTAAATCTACGTTTTTATATGATTCCTGAAGTTTAAAGTACTAATGATTATTAGGTTATTAGAATATAACATTCCCCTCAACTTAAGTTTTTTGTACATTAGAAAAGAGTATTAATGTCCAAAAAACATAGAATTACTCCTAGTTATATCAAGTAAGATTTCAGTCTTAAAAGAAAAAAAGGTAACATTACATTAATTAACGTTATTTATAAGTGTTATCTAAATTTTCGAAATAAGGGAGAGGTTTTCTTTTTGTAAAGACGATAGGTTACGCAGTGGCGTCATTTTCATTCCTTGTTCGATAGTTGTTTCTTCAGGTATGTTCAGGGCAGGTGCAGAGGAACTAGATATATAAAGTCGGGAAATTCCAATTATGTTCTTCATACGGTGTCCGTCTTCTTATGTTCGTTTGAGGTTTATTTATATGGAAAATCTTTGTACAGGATGAACCACATCTCGATGTATACAGTTTAAAACAGTGGAAGCAACAACAATACACGAAACAACAACTCACAACCACAGTGACCACTAAAAGTACCAGAGACAAGAACCAGCCTCGATGTCCAAGGGAACCAGATGATCGAGTTTTTCGTTTATAATCTGTTCCTGTAGACGTTCCAGTTGATGTTTATTTAACGTTAACGAAAAGATTTTTACAGGGGGTAACTTTATCTGCTTGGCCACCTGTTCACTTTCCATACAACAATCTTCGTTGATGGGGATAAATGTAGAATTTATATTTCTTTAGATTGATTTGCTGATGAAGGCAGATGAATGTTGTTGGATAAATATCCTTTACAATTCGGACCAAGTTGTAATATTCCCGAAGAAGGGATTTCCAGGCACCGAATGATTTGTTTTAGACATTTATATGTAAATGTCGTAGGAGCAGTTAGGAGAAGGATCCATTCATTGACGGTCGGCGGTTGAGCTGTCTCTTAATTCAGAGGAAGCGTCATAGATTGGCACGAGGACGAAGAGATGTTTCTTCTAACGAGCGAGTCCAATTCGCAGATATTATTGGAATTTGAATAATAACTGTTGTCGACTTGGTGAAGTCCATTAATCCAATGCAGTGGGATAGATGTAGACTTTGATTGTTCCAGTGCAACAAATTGGAAGTGTGGCAATAGAATATTATAATGTCCTTCCACATTAGATTTAAATGGAATTGGTATGAGTTTATATAAATTGAAGTTCTCATTACTTGTATTTCCATTAGAAATGATATAAAATATTTTCTTTGAAATCTAACCTTAGTTGACAACAAATTTTGATATTTTAATAATTCCGCTTTCGTGTGGGAAAATGGTATTTTAGTGCCGTAAATATTGGTATTAATTAATTGAATTTCATTTGTCAACTTTTCTTAAAACAGGGATTCAGAGGGTAGTATTGAAAGTTGAGAATAAATAATGTATGTTTTGATTTTATTGATATCATATCGTAATTCATTAAGGAGCTCGTTAATAATTATAGCAAAATTGAGTATTTTTAACTTTAATTCATTTAAGATTGTAGCTGTTATTTTTTTATTCAAAGCATCTTGAATTACTTGAAAGTTTTCATTTAGCAGTTTTTCATTTATTGCGATGTTATTGAGTTTAGTAGTTTCTTCAGTTAGGGTTAAAGTATTTTTATTATTTTCTTGTAAGGTTTGAATTGCTTGATTAATCTGTTTTTCATCATTGGCATCCATGGTACCAAGGAGTGTATGTAAACCATAACCAAACATGTCGAACCAACTTCTTTTAGTTCTCGAAATTGGGAAAATGGTTTCGATTTCTGTTAGATCCTTTTGGATTGACCTAAATTCTGTTTTTAGAGTATAAGAATGAATATAACATTGTGAGAGATTTTTATGAGTTTTCTCTAATGTGAGTAATTTATATAATAATTTTTCTACTTCATTTGCGGTTTGAAAACATGGGGAGATGTCCTTAATTAAAATCAATTTATAGTAGTGCTGAATATCAAAAAGGGATCCGAGATGTTGTAAGTATATTCCGATATTATTTAGAAGTGGATGGTATTGGGCTAACGGTATGTCTGTCTCTGTCGCTGGGATCGGAACTCTGTAAGAGAGAGCTTAGAGGTATTATTTGTTCAATGTTTATGGTTTGTATAGGTTCTCTTTTATTGGGCTTTTTATCTGATAATTACGTTCGTTAACGACTTTGACTATTTCGTAAGGGCCTTCAACACTAATCTTATGACCTAATTTTAGGGTTTTGATAGTTTTAGTTTTTAAATCATATCGTTCTCTTGATTTCTGTTTACTTTTATTCTGGTTATCAATAGCTTGCTTACGAATGGCTTCTACAAGAAGAGTGAAGTATTTATTTTTAGTTTATTAACTTTTTTTATGTTATTAGTTATTACCAAAGAAATAAATGCTGTTATTGTTACACGAATTGTTTATTTTCGTCTTCTAAGTGGTTGGTTTTATCATCTTCTAGTTCTATATCGGGAAGTTGTTCGGTCTGGAAGGTATTTGACGGTTTTGTACCGAATACTAATTCATATGGTGTAAACTTTGTTGATTGCTGAATTGAGGTATTGTAGGCATGAACAGATAGATGTATAAGATTGTCAAACGAAATTTGTTTTTTATATTGGGAGAATAATGTCTTACCAGTTTCTTTTATGCTACATACAACCCTTTCGATAGCACCATTGCTTTGAGGGTGGTAAATCGCAGTCTGGGTGTGTTTAATATTAATAGTATTTATTAATTGCTTGATAGTATTATTATTGATTCTTTACCGTGATTTATATGTAGTCCAGTCGGAAAGGAAAAGCCAGAGAAAAATGCAAAGAGAGAACGTTCCACTTATCTCATTGGTACTGATATAGACTTGAACAAATTTCGACATCTGGTCTTGAATCACTAAAAGGAAACGTTTGTTTGAGCCGGCCTTTATGATACAGGTATCCATATCAAATCGCTCGAACAACTTTGTGGGAGTTTGAGATATTTTCATAGGAATTTTCCTGTTTACCTTATCGATCTTATTCTCTTTACAATGTGTACAGGCATTGATTACATCACTTAATATATTTTTCATATTAGCAAATATTATATTTTGTTTAAATCTGTGTAAAGTTTCTTTTATGCCTTTGTGAGCATTAACGGGATTTGAATGAAATTCTTGGCAATAATTGATCCAGATATTTTTTAGATTGGGAAAAAGAAATAATTTAGATAAATAAATTGTACCAGTATAATTTTGTAATAATTCGCTATTTTTACAATCTTCGAGCCATTGAGAAGAATTGGCAATAAAAAGAATTATATTATTGGAAAAGTGGTTATAGCATTTATTGTTTCATTTACATCATCTTTTGAATCGTCAAAGAAAACATATTGATTATTACTAGATTTCTCGTGAGAAACATTTTCTAAAGGAGTATCAAGAAGAATAGCTTTACATTTTAATTCATTACCTGCCAGAGGAATACATATAATTTCAGTATCTGGGGGTATGCTATTAACAATTTGTATGCCATCATATGTGAAAGTTAATTCTTTGGTTAGATTATTTTCTGTTTGTCGGGGTAATGGTTCTATATTAATTTCGTCTAGATTTAAACTTTCGATGAGATCTTCGTAAGAGGATGGACTCGAATTTGAAAAATTAGTCTCGGTTAAATAAATTCTTGATAGTGCATCAGCGTTAGAATTTTGTTTACCGGATTTGTGAATTATTTCATATTCATATTCGGACAATTTCAATCTCCATCATACAAGTCGGGAAGCGGGATCAGAAACATTAAATAACCATTTTAAGGCTACATAGTCAGTTATCACGGTGAATTTTTTTTCCGAAAAGGTAAGGGCGGAAATGTTTGACACCCCATACAACTGATAAGCATTCACGTTCAGTGGTAGAATAACGTGTTTCTGCAGGATTTAATGCCCGGCTTACGTATGCTATGAGCAAGTGATTTTTCAATGACCCTTGGGCACCTATAGCGTATTTGCTAGCAACTACAGTTAAGAAAAAGTCTTCATCGAAATTAGGATATTGCAAAACAGAGGCATGAGTTAGATCATATTTGAGGGTTTCGAATAATTTTTGGCATTCACTGGTCCATTCAAAGTTAGTATCCTTTTGTAATAATTGCGTCATAGGTTTTGCCTTTTTCGCATAATTAGTAATAAATTTATGATAGTAACCGCTGAGGCCTAGGAACCCGCGTACTTGTTTATGTGTTTTGGGNTAATTGTTGGTATACTTGTGACCGGTGCATAAGATTCAAAATAGTCTACGTCTTTCTTTTGAGTGAATCCCTGCGCAACTAACCGTGCTTTATATCTAGCTATTTTCCCATCACTATCTGTTTTAACTTTGTACACCCATCTACTACCAATGCATTTTATGTTATTATTTTTATCTATTATTTCCCAGGTGTTTCTGTTCGTTAAGCTATTCATCTCTTCATTCATAGCAATCTGCCACTCCCCTGATTGAGGAGATGACATAGCTCGTTCAAACGTCTTTGGCTCAACTATCTCGGTTAAATTAATTTCTATGTTTTTGGGTTTACCTGCACGCCCCCACGGATTTCTAACTACTTTGTCGCTTGATGCACTTGATGTGCTCTTTCCGGACCCTTGCGAATTTTCAGTATCTGTAATATCATTTACCTCCGTTGGAGTTATTGCAAGTCTTGGGATATTTCTTCTTTTTGTTTTTTCATCTCTATCCTCTTCTACTTTTATTTCATTATCTTCTTCTACATTTACCTCATCATTGATATCGCTATCTATTTCACTATCTACAGGTATTTCAAATGTCTTTCTTTTATATATATATTCGTGACCGTTAATTCCCTCTACGAATTCTACATGTTTACTCTGAATTATATCTTTTTTAATAGGATCCCATATTCTATAGCCTTTTGTTAGTGACGAATACCCAACCAATATGCCTTCTTTTGCCCTCGACTCTAACTTGCTTCTGCCTTGTTTACTTACATGTACATATGCTAAACACCCATACGTTTTTAAATGTTTAATACTCGGTTTATTACCTGTCCAAACGTTTTCTGGGACTTCATTTGTAGTTGAATGTACTACTCTATTTTTGATATAACAAGCTGTTAGTAAAGCCTCCGCCCAAAATTTTTCGGGTAATTTCGCGGTTTTTATCATTGCTCGCACATAATTCATTAACGTTTGATTAATTCTTTCAGCCACACCGTTCATATGTGGTGTATATACATTTGTTCGCTCGTGCTTAATTCCTAATTCATCAAATAATACCATCGTTTCTTTATTACAAAATTCAAGCCCATTATCTGTTCTAATTCCTTTTACCTTTTTTTCAGTTTCTCTTTCTACTCTAGCTATATATTTACGTATATAATCAGTTACTTCATTCTTATGTTTTAAACAGTATATTATTGTTTTTCGTGAATAATCGTCTGTGAATGTAAGAAAATATTCAGAGCCTCCGATTGACTTTACAGATAGCGGACCACAAAGGTCTGAATGGATTAATTCTAATACATCTTTTGTTTGTCTACAACCTACACGTTTGCACGGTGCTTTTGTTGACTTTCCAACACTACAACCTTTGCAATGAACGTCTTTTATATTTACATTTTCTAAACCAACGACTAAATTTTTCTTTGACATCTCCTGAATTTTTCTTACATTTACATGACAAAATCTTTGATGCCACTTGTCGCTATCATTTAATTTAGGTTTCGTAAAATGCATCTCCAATTTATTACCTTTTATTACTTTAGCTTTTATNACAAATTGTGACTCATGTTTGTTTAAAAGGTGCAATGGGAAAAATAGATCGTATGTGTTGTTATATGTAGATGACATTTTGTTGTTTGGATCAATTGAGGAACATACTTCACAATTAAAAGACAAATTAAAATCAGAATTTGAATTGAAAGACATGCGATATAAGTCAGTTTTATTAAACCTTCTATTCCGTTTGACGTAAAATCAATGGCTGACTTATTATCACACCTAATGATGTAGGGCTTACATGGTATATCTATTTGCATTACATTTTTCAATTCATCGTACATTATGCTCATCCATATGGCTGCTTTGACTGCATTTTCAAGCGCTATATATTCGGCTTCCATAGTGGATGTAGCAATTGATTTTTGTTTGTTTGATTTCCAGGTGATTGGATTACCTGCTAAGTAAACTGTCATTCCGCTATAAGAACGTCTATCATCTACATCGGCCGCCCAATCGGCATCGCTAAATATTTCAATTTCATTGTTACCAGGCGTATACATTAGTTGAAAGTCTATGGTCATCGATAAATATCTTAATACTCTTTTTGCTTGCAACCAATGTATTCTATTCGGGGTTGATAAATATTGTGCCAATTTTGACACCGCATACATTATATCAGGTCGAGTCGCTAGTGCTATATACATCAATGAACCTATCAAACTTCTATACGGTATATTTTTCATTTGTTCTATTTCGTATTCATTTGAAGGACAATCGTGTTTAGATAGTTTTAATCCTGGGTCGATCGGCACTCTCACTGTCTTACATTCGGTTAGATTATATTCGTTTAATAACTTTTGTATATATATCTTTTGTGAGAGGCTTATACTTTCATTATTACATTTTATATTTATGCCTAACAAATATGACGCTATTCCCAGATCCCTTATTTCATACTCCGATTTTATTAGCTTTTTAATTTCCTTTATTTTATTTTCGTCACTACCAAATATTATTATGTCATCAACATAGATAGTTAATATTATATCATTACCGTATGTGTAAATGCAATTATTTGATTTCGTTCGCCAAAATTTATTTTTAACTAAAAATTTATCTATTGCATTGTTCCAACACCTACCGGATTGTTTTAATCCATATATGGGTTTTTTTAGTTTCGCTATTTTACAGTCTGACCCGTAGCCCGGTGGTAGTTTCATATTAATTTCTTCCGATATTTCACCATACAAGTATGCGCATTTTATATCTAGGTGATGAACTTTCCATCCTTTGCTTATCGCCATAGATAATAATAATCTAATTGTTGATATACTTGTGACCGGTGCATAAGATTCAAAATAGTCTACGTCTTTCTTTTGAGTGAATCCCTGCGCAACTAACCGTGCTTTATATCTAGCTATTTTCCCATCACTATCTGTTTTAACTTTGTACACCCATCTACTACCAATGCATTTTATGTTATTATTTTTATCTATTATTTCCCAGGTGTTTCAGTTCGTTAAGCTATTCATCTCTTCATTCATAGCAATCTGCCACTCCCCTGATTAAGGAGATGACATAGTTTGTTCAAACGTCTTTGGCTCAACTATCTCGGTTAAATTAATTTCTATGTTTTTGGGTTTACCTGCACGCCCCCACGGATTTCTAACTACTTTGTCGCTTGATGCACTTGATGTGCTCTTTCCGGACCCTTGCGAATTTTCAGTATCTGTAATATCATTTACCTCCGTTGGAGTTATTGCAAGTCTTGGGATATTTCTTCTTTTTGTTTTTTCATCTCTATCCTCTTCTACTTTTATTTCATTATCTTCTTCTACATTTACCTCATCATTGATATCGCTATCTATTTCACTATCTACAGGTATTTCAAATGTCTTTCTTTTGTATGTATATTCGTGACCGTTAATTTCCTCTACGAATTCTACATGTTTACTCTGAATTATATCTTTCTTAATAGGATCCCATATTCTATAGCCTTTTGTTAGTGACGAATATTCAACTAATATGCCTTCTTTTGCCCTCGACTCTAACTTGCTTGTGCCTTGTTTACTTACATGTACATATGTTAAAAACCCATTCGTTTTTAAATGTTTAATATTCGGTTTATTACCTGTCCAAACGTTTTCTAGGACTTCATTTGTAGTTGAATGTACTACTCTATTTTTGATATAACAAGCTGTTAGTAAAGCCTCCGCCAAAAATTTTTCGGGTAATTTCGCGATTTTTATCATTGCTCGCACATAATTCATTAACGTTTGATTAATTCTTTCAGCCACACCGTTCATATGTGGTGTATATACATTTGTTCGCTCGTGCTTAATTCCTAATTCATCAAATAATACCATCGTTTCATTATTACAAAATTCAAGCCCATTATCTGTTCTAATTCTTACCTTTTTTTCAGTTTCTCTTTCTACTCTAGCTATATATTTAGGTATATAATCAGTTACTTCATTCTTATATTTTAAACAGTATATTGTTGTTTTTCGTGAATAATCGTCTGTGAATGTAAGAAATTATTCAGAGCCTCCGATTGACTTTACAGGTAACGGACCACAAAGGTCTGAATGGATTAATTCTAATACATCTTTTGTTTGTCTACAACCTACACGTTTGCGCGGTGCTTTTGTTGACTTTCCAACACTACAACCTTTGCAATGAACGTCTTTTATATTTACATTTTCTAAACCAACGACTAAATTTTTCTTTGACATCTCCTGAATTTTTCTTACATTTGCATGACAAAATCTTTGATGCCACTTGTCGCTATCATTTAATTTAGGTTTCGTAAAATGCATCTCCAATTTATTACCTTTTATTACTTTAGCTTTTATAACATACAATCCATTTCTACCGTTCGCTTCTGCTACGATGTTATTATTAATTTTATTTTGAATTTGCAATTTGTGATTATTTATTATTATTCGTTTTTGTTTGTTTTCGATTTGATACATTGACAATAAATTTCTTCTAGCATTAGGTACATGGTATACATTATGAATTGTTATATTATACACATTATCTCTTACATACGTTTCTATATTAATATCTCCTATGCCTATTGCTTTTAAATTATTTTGTGAATCATTACTGGCTGAGTATATGAGTTCACTTTTAATAGATTTATATTTTACGAACCAATCTTTATGTTTACATATGTGATGCGTTGCTTCGCTATCGATTAACCACGTATTATCAATTTGAATATTATTTAATTCTGTGAGAAACGCATCTGTACTTTTAAAATTACTTTTATTATATGTATACCCGCGTTTTGAATTTAATTGTGAATTTCCTACCTTATTTCGACAATATTTAGCTAAGTGTCCTTGTTTACCACAATTGAAGCATCTTCTTTCTTCAGTTTTGTTGTCCTCGTCTTTGCGTCTATATCTCGGCGTACTGGACTGGTGATAGGCTTCCTTCTTCTCGTTGTTGTTATTTGTATTTGAATAAGCACCATTTGTTTCTTAAGTTGCAATATTCTTGGTCGTGATTTCGGCTCAAATACTTTTTCTAGAGCATTCCATGCGTCGGAAGCTTTTACACAGTCAATAATGTGTATTTGTTGATCCGGTTCGATACCCAGAGCAATTGTAGCCAACGCCTTTTCTTCTTTACGTTTGTAATTTCCATGTACTTGGGCACTGTCCGTAACAGCCGGCGCTTCAACTTCACCGATCACGTGGTCCCACAATTCGCGTTGTATCAACGCCATTTTCATGTTGAATTTCCATGTTCGATAGTTGTTACCATCTAACTTATCAATCCTGTCCACTTGTTGCTGATTCGAAGCCATATTTTCTCTATTTATCACTAATATTTACTCACTACTTTTACTAGCATCACTGGGCCCATAACCTTGTTAGGATTTGGGAATGATAATAAGAAAGTATATTAAATCAAGTGTACAGAACTGTTTATTATTAATAGTTGTACACAGGTAGGTAGTACAGAGAAGACTAAGTACTCTGTTCAGTGTTTAATTTATTAACAATAAGTGGGGGTATGATAGCAGAGCGTGGTTATAAAATGTTGGATATTTTCCCTTACAACGGGTGACATATACAACAAATTTACCACTACAATTTTATAGTCAAATTTAAGTTTACCGTTAGTTAACCTTACTACAAACTTGAGTCGCATTTTCTACAAAACGGCCTCTACAACGTTATAGTAATTTTTCTTACAGCATTTTTATGAGTGTATATACGGGCTCGTCCATGGTCCTATGTTGGCTAAGTAAGCCATCAAATCAGCTTTAAAACATTTGTTAGTAATCGGATTAACGAAATCCAAGAATCTATTTCATTCACACAATGGCGACATGTGCCCTCTACTGATAACCCGACCGATTTGCTATCCAGGGGCATATCGCCTGAAAATTTTTTGGGTTGTAATGATTGGATGTCGCAGTGCCTAATGCCAGGACCACCTTTTACCGTAAGCGGAGTTGGCTATGCAGGTCCGTACCTGCTTCAATACCGAAAGGATCGCGGTTGTAAACTGACCAAAGGTAACATTCGTAGTTGGGTTTTAAAGAGTTTATATAATCTTGGAGGGCGAAACAAGTATTTACATTTATTACATTAAACATAAAAGAACATAAAAGTACATAACTCATACATGCTTACTATACCAACTAACCCTACTACTCTGAATACTATAATGATACCGTTGGACCATCCTCATCGCACCGGCCATCATTCCCGCGTAAACTATAATAGTGATCTACTATAAAATAGGTGGCTCTTAAAATAGAGTACTACACATTTGCATTTTTATATGCTTGAGTACTAAGGCTGTCCACATTGAGCTCGTTACCGATTTGTCCAAAGAAACATTTTTACTAGCACTAAAACGATTCATGTCACGCAAGAGAAAACCCCAACAATTTTTTTCGGAAAACGGTAAAAACTTTGTCTCTGCAAGCACAGCTTTTAAGGAGCTTAGTTCATTTCTAAAATCAAACAAAAATACCATTATTGAGTCATTGTCTAAAGACGAATAGAATGGAAATGTTCACATCCATACGCACCTAATTTCGGACGTTTCTAGGAAGCGGGAGTCAAACTAATTAAGCATCATCTCAAGAGTTTTATCAAATGCACACCTTACTTATGAAGAATTTTATTCGTTATTAACCCAGATTGAAGCAATAATAAATTCGTGCCCGTTGACGCCGCTATCACCCAACCCCAACGTTACACCGTCAGCACATTTTCTTATTGGTCGCCGGTGTTCGGAACCGTAGAATAATTGTCGTACACATACGATAATTTCATGTCTACGTACGATGTACGATATCATATTATTATCGTACGCAGATTGTACGATAATTTTCATGCATTCAAAAATTTATTTTATTCTTACCCTCTCACACAATATCACGAAGACTTTTTGTTATTCGCGAATATTTTTTTTCTTTTTGCTCACAACGCTATTGTTGGAGCGGAATTCATGATACGTCTTTTGAACAAAGAAAACATTTTTGTTATTCGCAGTGTTAAATTTAAAAGAACGTGCCTGCAACAAAGGAACGTTATCATTATAGTATGTAGGTTTTTCCTCGGCAAGTAACGTCCCTTCGCGTTGGCCACCAGATGGGTCGATGGTCTTCCCATTCACAAACAATTTTGTGATTGTAAATTGTAATCACGTAGTCACTAACCATAGCCTAAGGTCAAAAACATCCCACTATCGTACCTCCACCCCTTATATCTTGTTATATTTAAGTATTTTTCTATCTAATAATCATTCAGTTCAATTAATAATCACTTCCTCAGTTCATCAGTAATCGTTAATTAGTAGTATTCATTCGTTGTAGTTTATCATTTATCATTTAAGTATTTTTCGGTGTTAGTTTAAGTGTATGTTTGTAAGTAGTTAACCAATTAGCGTTTAAGATTCAAAATAGTGAGTCGAAGAAAACAGTGACCTGACATTTAACGTGATTATTCTTTTATATTAACGAGTAAGTATGCCGATTAAATACTTTGTTTGATTAGCTATAAACTATATATAGCTGTCGAGTGAAAAATGGCTTCTTTATGTGATGAAATGAGTAATACTGTTACCGAACCAACTGATGTGGATTTGGATGATACACCTCCAAGAAAAATTGCAAAAATTAGCAATAAACATCGCCAACAAAAATTTAGAGACGCCTGGCTTCAACATGAGGACTATAAGCAATGGCTTTGTAAGGTGCCTGAAGATCAGTACAATGCTAAATGTCATACGTGCAATATTATACTAAATGCAGAACTAACTGTGATAAAAAACCACATGGCCTCAAAAGTTCATACAAATCGTCGCAAGTCTTTAGAACCTCAGCCGACCATTTCCAAGTTTATACAAAAAAGTGACGATATCTGCACGAAAACTAAAGCAGCCTAAGCTCTTGAAGTAAAGTTGTGTGGGTTCGTGGCTGAACATAATATATAGTTAACATTAACATTAACTCACCTAACCACACTTTTAAAAAGTGCTGTGCCTGACTCCGATATCATGAAAAAAATGCAATTGAAGTCAACAAAAGGAACGGCAATAATAAAAAATGTGATCGCTGCAGCTGAAAAAGAAGAGCTCCAAAAGAAATCACAGACAAGTTTGTTCAGCGTTTTGATTGATGAATTCACTGATATTGGGAGCATTCAAACGATGTGCGTCATTGTAAAGTAAAAATTTTGTTAATTCTTATTGATTGAAATTGTCTACTGTATTGCTATATCTTGTACACTTTATAAATATTGTATTTTTCATAAAACAGGTTTTTTGATGCTGAAGAACGTAAAGTGGTTAGCAAGTTTTGAGACCTCTGTCAAGTTTTTGAGCCAAATTCAGAAGTGGAGGCTGCCACAGCGGAACATTTATTCGACATAGTGACAAAATCCTTAGAAGAATATAAGATCCCGTTCAAGAATATTATTGAATTTGCGTCCGATGGAGCGAGTACAATAATGGGAACTAATAATTCTGTAGCTTCAAGATTTATCGAAGAATGCCCTGGCATCTACATTTTCAAGTGTTTATGCCATTCGTTGCATCTTTGCACCAGTAATGCGTGTAAAAAACTACCCAGGAGTTGCGAAGATTTAGCGCGAAATATTTATGCAGAATTTAAAAATAGTTCAAAACGACAACTTTTGTTTCAAAAGTTTCAAACAGATCGACGTTCATAGAATTCTTCGCCCAGCACAAACACGTTGGTTACCTCTGAAAGCAGTTGTTTCCAGAATAATTGAACAATGGCCTGCTTTAGAATTACATTTTAGAGAACAAATGTTAACAATTAGATTAAAATCTGTTGAACAGATTGTCCAAGCTCTTGGTAATCCATTAATTAAACTTTTGTATCTCTTTTTAGACTTCATTTTACCCAAATGCACCAAATTAAATGAACTCTTCCAATCATCGTCGGTAGTTGTTACGAGCCTTTATGAAAAAACATGCCGAAACTATCAAGAGTTATTGGAAACCTACATGTCAAGGGATTATATTGATCGAACTGATTTAAGTGAACAAGATCCACCCAATGAGACACATCGTTTACGTCCAGAAAATATGTACTTTGGGGTTGAAGTTAGAAAAATGTTGGATCAGATTGAAATACGAAATAATGAACAATTGAAATCAGACTTCTCAATAATTTGTGTTGAATTTTTAATTGAAGGTTGCAGCGAAATAAAGAAACGCTTCAACTTTTCGAATCCGGTTTTGAAACTGATAACTAATCTAAATCCCGAAAAAGCAATATTAAAAAAGACAAGACTTGCAATTCCAAGTTTGCTGCCATTGATGGAGGCTTTGCCTCGAATCACTTCAACCAAACAGCATCAAATAATCGACGATGAATGGCCTCAATTACTGTACTTCCGGAAAATATCAATATTAAAGACCCAATTGACATTTTTTGGGCAAAATTGATGGACATTAGTGAAGGTGATCAGGGAATGACTTTTAAAAACGTCTCCAAATTTGTGCTAAATGTAATTTCACTTCCACATTCGATTGCTGACAGTGAGCGTATATTTAGTCACATCAATTTAATTAAAACTAAGAAACTAGCTAAACAAAGAATAAAACGTAACAACGCTGACTGCACTACATACGAACTATCTCAAAGTGAGTATAGTCGAATGACTAAATCTTTAATGTACGAAAAGAAAACTGCATCAGAATCTACAGACAAGAAAATTTATGATTTGTACTGTGATACGGATGCAGATGAATTTGATAGTATTCTAATGCCAAATGAGAAGTTTTAAATAAGAATAAAAATGATCTAAAAGAAATATAATACTGATACTACTAATAATAATAGGTTTAAGTTTGTGAGATTTTGATATTTTATAACTTGAAGATTGTATGTGAAATGTTAAAATTGTTCTCAAAAACATATAACATATTGAGATAAAATGAAGAAGTCTTTGATTATATTCGTCACTAATCTACTATCCCTTCATATTTTTCTTTTGTTATAAATTCGAAATATTAGTCCGCTGGATCTTAAGAGCCGTGCAATTTTTCCAATTGAATTTAAAATGTTGGCGCTATTATTGATTTTTAAGTTAAAAGGGGAGTAGTTCAGGTCTGTCTCAAGTATAAAAAATGTAGTTAAAAAAGATTGTAAATAGTTTACAAGTAATTAGTTACGAAGCACACGCAGAAATATTGATATCACGATTAATACGAGTAATTTATTAATTATAGTGATTATTTTGAAAAGTAAGATAATTTTGGTCCATGTACGATAATTCTACACTACTGGTACGATAGTTGCCTCGCTTCAGGTTGTGAACACTGTTGGTCGCCCTATAACTACAACAGGCGGAGACCAATTCACCGACATCCGGATAAATCGACTTACACACTATCAGCTGACACGACAACTATCGCAACATATGTGGGAACGTTGGAATAAAGAGTACATTTCGGAGCTGCAGAAAAGAACCAAATGGCCCTCCAGCAAGGGTGATAACGTTGCCGAAAACCAGCTAGTACTAATCAAAGAGGATACTTTGCCGTCCATGAAGTGGAAGCTTGGCTGAATCAGTGAAGTGAATTGTGGTCGCGATTAGTGTAAGTTAATCAATATAATGTTCTTGTCTTTATACATAAAATAATGAAAGGAACGATGCCACATTACCTAAATGATCTTATAAAAATAAATGCAGACATTCACTCTTATAACACTAGAAATAAAAATAGCATACATTTAGAAAAACTTAATAAAACTTTAGCCCAAAACTCCATCTTTTACAATGGAGTAAAAGATTACAACTTTCTTCAACAACACATTGAGAACAGTTGAGAATCAGTTAATCAGTAGTAAGAAACAACGTATTTACATGGTCACGACATTCTCTATTTAGAATCGATTCTAGAGGAGTGAAGAACAACGTCTTTGCACTTGACCTTGAACTGCAACGAATCTCTGAGTTGCAACAGCAGTTCTCTTGTAAATACTTTACTCCTATTGTATTAAAAGTCCCTTTTTACTTTTAAGGGTAGTTTTTTTTTATTCAATTCAATTTTCAATTTCATTTGAATCATTAAATCCTCAAAATAAGCAGCTTAACTTGAAAGATGGAATGAAGATGGAAGATATTTTCAATACATTAGAAATGATGAATGAAAATTATCTTTTAATATGTTGGAATTGGGGTGCGACTGTTGACTTGTAATGTTTCTTCTGTCTATAATGAAAAATTAAGTCACATTTGTACGAGTACGAGGTTTTGTTGGACCAATAGTTGATATTGAATTTGTCACATTATCATCGAGACAGCAGTAACACCACCCCACCAACAAGATAATATTGTTACATGGATGTTGTAAATGTTAAAATAAAGCCATTGTTACTTGAATTAAAAATAAAACAAGTTTTGATTTAATAAATTTTATTGTCTGAATATAGCAAAATACAAATTAAAAAAAAAAGGTAAAATAGTTATTATATTGAAGAGCGGGAATTGATGGAATACCAATATTTAAAAATAAGAACATTTTTAAATGCACACATGCGTTAAAAGTATGATTGGTTACAATGATGAGAACAAAGTTATAGTTCAAAATTATTTTTTAATATAGATCGCGAAGGGCATCCGATATCTTCGATATTACAAAAGTTTGTTGTAGGGATTTCTTGTTGAAGCCGCGTCAATTTTTCCAATTCTTTCACGTATACAACAGTTGATTTATCAAGTAGTGGTTTTAATATTTCATTGAAGGAATGGTAAGGTAGATCTCCATTTTCCCAGAATAATCCGTGATAATTTCGTGTTATTAGGGGCAGAAACGGAAGTTAGGAGGGGTAGAGGTAGACCTACATTAGATTACTGTTCGCAAATAGTTAAGGATATGGGTTGATCTAGCTTTATGGAAATACGAAGATTAGCGCAGAATAGGAAAGAGTGGAGGTGCGTGTCCAACCAGTCTTAGGACTGACGACCTTATGATGATGATGAACCACCTGTTTTGGTTTTTTACTTTATCTGGAAGCGCTCTCCACGGGAACGGTGGTTTAAAAGTAAAATGATGAATTTCATCTTCATACTCAGTAGTAATGGCAATTTCCCTAAACACAAAACGATTGTCGCAAACTTTAAAACGTTGCACGTCTAAGAACATCACAATGATGATAGTAATGAAGTGCGATCTGAAGTCAAACTGTATTATTATGAAGGAAGAAAATACTTAAATATAATTTCAATAATTATTGTTGGAAATAAAATATTGTAGCTTTATCATACTTTTCGTAAAGTCAAAAATTTTGCACTTCTTCAATTCTTCACAATGTTAGTTAAAGGATTGTAGCAAACCACACGGCCGTGAAGGATCAAACAGAACGCTTCAGTGGAGAATCTCGGTGTTTTGGCAACGGTTTCCAATTGATCGCATCACAGCGAGTAAAAGTCAGAGCGGACCTTTTATTTTGATCTCTACTCCTACCTTTTTCCGACTTAATATTTAGGAGTGGTTTCAAACAGTTGCATTTTTCCAAATTCTTTGATGTGGACATATACTACTACTCTTGCTGAGTTTGTTAAAGAGGACCAAATGCCTCGTCGTTGTTGTGTTCTCAATTGCATTTCAAATTATAAATCATTTAAAATGTAAGTATGTCTATATTTTTATTCCCAAAAAAAATGATGAAATGCGAAAAATGCATAAGTGCTATACCTCGCAAAGATTGGACTCCATGTTTTGAATGTGCTTTTAACATATCCTAAATTACCAGAGAATGATGAAACAGAAATTTCAATTGCTGAAAATTCTCCCTTAAACATAAGGCAGTTTATTGAATGTTTAAATTCCGATTGTTTAATGAATTGTGATTTAGATGACTCCTTAAAAATTTACATTTCAGGATATGCAGTTCATTCTGCTCTTAAAAAGATAACTTGCAGCAATTGTGTTTCGCTCGTAATAAACAATAGAGGCTCTTGCGTTGGAGATATTTATTTTGATTATTCAAACGGGGAGGACTTTCTGTTCCTATTGATAATATTAGTATAGTTTTTTTCACATTTATGACATTCTTGAAGAAATCTGCAGACACAATGTTTACGGGCTCAACTCCAAAACCCAATTTTAGGAAAATTAACTATTTTCAAAAATACGTAGTTGTGGAAAACATTATAAAGATATACCCTTTCAAATTTTATCTTTTTTGCTAATGTTTTGCTTAATGATTACGTTACAATTATAAATTATAGAAAACAACAGTCCCGCCACTCCAATTCAAATTCAGCTAAGACAGCAAAAATCCGTAAATTAGAAAAGTTCAAATTGTTGTTAATTTTTTCTAATAGGATGGCAGGGCTATTGACGAACCCCAAAAAAAATGTAACGCGCCTTGGCAATACCTCAATGGTGGTGTGGAAATTTGCCTTAATAAAATTACAATTATCGACATGAAATTCATATAGGTACCTATCAATGATTACCTAATCTATTGTCTTTTCTACTTTGTTCTTAATACCTACATGTTGAAGTGTATATTAAATAACGTCACATACTATCAGTGATGAACAAATTTTAGTTATTTGATAATTCAATTTATTTTTATCGTAATGGGTGTCTAAAAATCATTTGTAACGACATGTAGTAATAACAAGTAAGACTCGCAGAATAGAACTCTCACATCGAAGCAATGCGCTGTTGCCAAACTTCTCAACATGGCTTGTAGTAGAGACTGTGTGTGAAGTTAACAACAAACGACGTGCGAGCCACTCGCGTGGTCTTATTGGCGGACATTTCGATCACATCACTTGACATATGCGGATGTGTCGGTGAATGCAGTATTTCCACTACTACGTTTTAATCCCTTGTTATTGAAAGTAAAACTTTGTAATGTGTATTAACTTTAATCCAGATTAGATTTAGTCCAGGTCATTTTCTGCAAAATCTGTGATGATACTGGGAAAAATTTCAGAACTAATGACAATGATATTTCTTTGGGACCAAATTACAGAAAACATACCAGCCTCTAACATAAAAATGAAACGGCAGTGGCTTTTTTATGCTTTTGACAAAAGTGTTAACGTTTTTGAACAGGCGGGATCTCATTTGTTATCTTTTTTGTTTAAATGTTTAATTATTTTTTTATAAATGAAAGTTTCTATAAGTTTGTTTCTTTTTTTTGCAACTTATATGCAATTAATAATAATTTACAGTACCTAACATCCTGCGACCTTTGGCCCTACCTATGGATCATACCACCGCCTATGACACTTCCAATTAGTATATAAGCTCATACATCTCATTAACAGTCAACCACAATTTGGCATAACGGGCTATTATACAAACTTCTAAAAATTAACCTTCCACCGTTCTTCGTTAAAATAATACAATCATTTCTAACAAACAGACCAACTAAAATAAAAATCGGGAACACACTATCTCGCACGTTTGTTCTTTCCGCGGGTGTACCTCAAGGCACCGTACTAGCACCACTTCTCTACAACATTTATTGCTACGACATTCCACAACCGCTAGAAAACACTATCAGTCTCGCCCAATATGCAGATGACACTGCATATTGGGCGTCTGGTAACAGCTCGAAAGCATGCAACAACAAAATCAACCGACAAATTCAAACACTGGAACTATGGCTAAGTAAATGGCGCATAAAACCCAACCCTAATAAAACACAACTGGTACTATTCAGACACCCCNTGTTTACTTTCTGGAGCCTTCTGGAAACATCCAGATAGTTAATTTTTTTCTTTGAACTGTTTAACTGCTTTCCCAGAACGCAGGTACGACACACACATTTACAAATACGGGGCACATGAAAAAAGGCGCCCGCGGCTAGTCGGCGAATCGATAAGCCGTTCATGCACACGTGTGCCCGATCGCACACAAACACATTCGTACTCGCTACAGTATATTTTTTTCTACAACTTTTATCTATAACCTGGACCTGTTTTCGAAATGTCAGACTTTGCTGGATTAAAATGCTGTTCAACTGTTATTTATGCATATTTTTGATATCGGTTGTGATAAAGATGAAGTCATTTCGGCGAAAATTAGCTAACCTAAATAACTGTAACCTTGTCCTGTATAATAACGCCGGAACGACTGTACGGGAATAATAATTAAAAAAAGTAACACACGTTATTTACTTCTAATTATGATCTCAAGCTAACAACATATTGTACACAGTCCATAATAAACGAGTAAAAAAAGTACTATTTTGAAATTTTCTGTAACGATAGAAATACGCGAAAAGAAAAGCGCACAAATTCTTTACACATAACGAATTATTCTCAATTTCTCCTCTTCATTTAGGTGATCTATACGAATTTCGCCCTCTATGTGAAAGAATTTTATTGTTTCTTCGTAGTTTTCCATACTATACATGTAGCAGTTAACAGGTACAACAGGGATTGGTATAAATGCGTATATTGCATGCAGGTATAGTATGATTTAACGAATTTTTTATCTCTGGTAACATACATTCGCCGCCATTAAGATTAACAGGAATTTTTAATAATCGTATTTTGCCTGAATTTATTACTTATTAGGGCGTCAAAATGTTGGTGCCATTTTAAAATTAAGAAGATAATCTCGGTGTTTCGTCCGAATTCAGAAAGTAAGGGTTTAGTTGCTGCTTCATTTCCGAATTTCGTTCTGTTGGGGCTGTTACTTCGACATACTATTTAACAGTATATTCAGATTTCAGGATGGATTATATTTGAAGAATTTAATAATTAAGTGAACAGATAAATGGCAATTTAAGTTGTTTATGAATTGCGTTTAAGTCTATGTATTCTCTTGCGAATTCGAGGCAGTTTTCGGAAAATGTTTGTCCTCTTGATTATTACTTACATTGTTGGCGTAATCTTATTCGTGAGTGGGTAATGAATTAGTAGATGCCGTTATTTTACTTAAGGAGAGCATACACAACAACGCTATTGTCCAAATTTTTAAAATTTAAAACGAAGTAGTTTCCAAAATAGTCTAATAGGTGATCACCGTCAGACACCCAGTATATATACTAAGGAATTTCGTTTACTGTGTTTAATAATTCAAGTTACATTAAGAGGACTGTATGAAGATTTAATAGCCTGAACTATCACAAAAACTCTCTATCCTGTATAGAGCATCTCCCCTGGTCTCTTAAAAACATCTAAAAATAAATAAATTGACTGGCCATCTGAAAGTAGTATACAAAATACCTGATTACATAGTACAACTTCGGAAAAAGACATATTTTTAAATATTTATATTACGCCACTTTTCCTAACATCAGACAACCTCCTAACGTAGAATCGCCCATTACATTTCCCGTATCTGATAAAAGTAATAAAAATGATCTCTCCAACTTTGATGTAGGTACATAATAAGAAAAAGACGGGTCAGGCACTCAATGAAGAGTATATGCATGCAGTTGACACTGATACTGATTCCAGCCACTTCAAGGTCAAGGATAAATACTAATGAATGTGTATTTACACGACTCTTCTTTTTTGTCTCACTCCTCAATCAAAAATCCGATCCATCTTTATCCTTTCTTTCAAGTTAACATATACCTTTCTATTTGTAAAGCATTGTAGCTGCTTAATTTGAGTTAGTATTTAATGATCAGTAAGAAAATATACCTCGCTGTCATCATAAAAAGTACCTACGCTTGAATGTAAGTACAATATAATGGGAGGAGTTAAGTGTTGACAAGCGAACTGCTGCGTGCGGAGTTAATTCACTTGTTCTCACTCAAATTCTGCTTCGAGTCAATTCGAGGTTAAGTGCAAAGACGTTGTTCCGTACTCCTGATCAATCGATTTTAAATAGAGAAAGTGAAGCACAAATGCCGTGAACATGTAAAGACGGTGTTGGTCACTGCTCATTAACCGATTTTGAATAGAGGGAAAAATGGAGAATCGCTATTCCACTCACTCCTCCTGATTCAGAATCGGCTTATTCCCCTTATTGCTGTTGCATTTACGAAAAATATAGGTACTTTTAGCAATTTTTTATGTATTGTAATGATCGTGGGTTTAACAAAATTTACTTCTAAGACTGATAACAGCAAAAACTATTTATTTACACTAATTATTAAAGAAATTAAAAACACTATTAAATTATTACTAAACATACAGGTTATGAATTATTCTATTTATTTACACTACTGTTGATATATCACTATTCACTGCGCTGTTTATTTCACTATCTTTATTATCACTGTCAATTTATTTCTGTTATTTCTGGATTCACTTCTGCAACCGTCAATTTATTTCTTCCCTTTCGGCGATCGTCTCTTCCTTTAAATACTCTTTTGTTTACTTTCTGGAGCCTTCTGGAAACATCCAGATAGTTAATTTTTTTCTTTGAACTGTTTAACTGCTTTCCCAGAACGCAGGTACGACACACACATTTACAAATACGGGGCACATGAAGAAAGGCGCCCGCGGCTAGTCGGCGAATCGATAAGCCATCCACGCACACGTGTGCCTGATCGTACACAAACACACCCGTGTTCGCTACAATATTATATTGTTGCCTTTGTACTTTTGATAGCCGATAGTATAAGGTCATAAACCGTACGAAAAGACACATTCAAAGACTTGTGACAACGAATAATCGGTAACTTTATGTGGCAGGTATCCCAGAGAGGGCAGGTGATATAAATAATTCGAATATGAGAAGCCCAAACGATGGTATCAATTTATAAGGGAGGTAATATAAATATACAGTGAAATAAATAAGAAATTGTTAAATAAATAATTGCCTGTTTTTGTGGAAATAAATTGATGTTTATATAAATACTTTTGCCTTAGTATTTATATAAGAAAAAAGGAATATAGAGCAGTCAACATACGTCTAGGATTGTTTTATTTTCATATATGTGTTGCCATGTGTACACACAAGTATGCATATATAAATATAATATGTGTATTCGTGCATTTTCTGAAAAATTCATGATGCAGTATCCTGCACCACCCGTTAAATACAGTCTGAGATCGAGTGGAGATAAATTGCCAAGTCGTGCTACTCATTTCTTTCTTGAGCTTTAGTAGATAAACGATACCAACACGGAGAAAAAAATTGTTATGGTTACCATAATGCTGGTGAGCGGGCAGTCCCTCCGGACTACGCTGGAAGGAAGGGCGGAAGGCCCTCTTCACCCTGCTTTCAGGAATCGTGGGAATGGGTGGGTGGTGGTTGGGGTGAGAAAGATGAGACGGACGAAATGAAGACAGAAGACAATGAAAGATTATCTATGGAATATTATTGTCCCAGCATTTGCCTAAATGATCTAAAGAAACCACAGAATTTAGACTAAGGCAGGCGGACCCGGAACTGAACCAGCGTCCTCCCCAATGCTAAGCAATGGTCTAAACCTTTAGGACATAACGCCAGGTTCCTTTATTTACATACTTTGCTTACTAGTAAAGAAAAATAGTTGTGCACCCCACCTTGAATAGTATGAGAATGGTAGAATGGCGGAGGGGTTNATCATCGTTGGAGGACGTGACACGTCGATTTATGACATTTTCATGGATCCTACCTAATGCCCTTCTAGGCAGTAGTCCACCGAAGTACTCGAGGATCCTGCTGCCTCTCTGCATGTAAGGAGAATAAAGTGAATGGTCTAACTCGTCGTCAGAGGACGTGATACGTAGATTGATGACTTTCTCATGAACCTATCTTGACGCGATCCTGAAGAGTGATACACCAAAAGACTCGACGAATCTACAGCTTCTCTACGTTGAAGGAGAATTAAATGAATGGTCGAAATCGTCGTTGGAGGAGGTGACACGTCGATTTATGATATTGTCAGGAACCTTACCTTACGCCTTTCTAGGCAGTAGCCCACCAAAGTACTCGAGGTTCCTACTGCTTCTCTGCATGTAGGGAGAATGAACTTTTCTTAAAATTAACAAAAATTAAATTACTTTCCCCAAACAGTAAAACTTAAATCTTAAATTTAGAATCACATTTTTTAATCTTTAGTGCGGATTAGCACTGCAAAAAGTTGTTGTTAATTGATAAGATAATAAAAACTATTGAACAGTAAAATTAGAAAAATTTACTGAAAAAGTGAAAAATTTTGATGTTCTAGAAGTACAAGCTGTTGGAGGCTTAGGTTCAGGAAGAATCATTTCAACATCAGTTATATAAACAGTATGAATATCTTTAACATTAGGGAAAACAAACGTCCACGAAAAGCCTGACTTCTTTCTTAGATAAGATACTTTAAATTCAGACTGACTATAGTGACCGACAACTTTTCCTACATAGTAAATATTACTTCTTTTCTTAGGGAACCTCACTAAAATAAACGAACCGTCTTTAATATTTTCTGGTATTACATCAACTGTCAATTGGCTTCTGTACATTTCAAAATTTTCATGCTCGGTTTCATCTTCATCTGTGACAAGTGTTGAACTCCCTTGAAAGCTTATATCAGATCCATCACAATCAGATTCATCACTTTCTGTGTTTTTAGTTTTCTTCTTCTTCTTTTTTAAATTAAAATCCTCTAAACTACGTTTCATTTGTCTTGCCCTAGTCCTTCTTTCCTGTTCTAGCTTTTTCAATCGCTTTTCATTGTGTTTCTCTTCAATTAGGTTTTTTTCGGGTGTGTCAGTATAAATACGTGATTTTCCTGGCCGTCGTCCTTTGCTTGTTTTATTACTTTTTACAACAGTCGGATAGGGTCGAATTGCCTCTGGTGTCAAAACTGTCTTGAAAGGAGCTACTATTTGATGGATTGGTGAATTGTTCAAAGCATCTGGTTCACAAGCATCTAAATTAAACCTTTGTAGTTCACCACCATAAGTTAACAATGGTGAGTTAATAGTTTTTTCTGTAGATTCTCGCTGAACCTCCAAGAAATCCTGTGTTCCAGAAGTAGAGGGTTGGCAGATATCAGAGACACTTGGCTGCTGCAGAGTAGGTGCTGACAAATCTTTAACGGCGTTTTGAGTAGGAGGCACATGTTCTACGTTACCGGATGTATACACCTCAGTTGGAGTAAAATCTTCGTCACTAAAGGCTAATTCATTAAGAGGCCATATTCCGGGTTTGTTAAACCCGCTTGTAATATTTTTTGCCGTGAATGAATCGAAAAATGCAATTTTCACAAGCTTTGGAATATTGTAAATTGTCAATGCTTTGCCTGGGTTCATTATATGCCAATTATTGAAAGCAATTTTCAACTTTGATTTAAATGCTCCAAAGACTCCCACATCAAGTGGCTGTAGGCGATGAGATGTATGTGGTGGAAAAGATAGGTAAATTATGCCATTTTCTTTGGCGTAGTTGATGGCTTCGAGAGAAACATGGCTTTCATGGTTGTCACACAACAATAATATGGGGTTATCTTTTGTGCAGAGTGTGTGCTTCTGGATATGTTTTAAAACAGAGACGAATATATCGCTATTTATCCAGCCACTTTTATTTGCAGCGCCGAGACTTCCTTCGGGTGCTCCTTCGAGAAAATTATGTTTATAATTAACGCGTGGAAACACGAAAAGTGGAGGAATGGTGTTTCCGCTGGCAGATATAATGCCACCAAAAGTTACGAGTTCGCCTCTTTCAGCTGATACAATTTGTCCGACTTGTTTTTGACATCTTGGAGCCAAGACTTTAGGAGTATCTAGAACGGTAGATACACCTGATTCATCGAAATTAAAGATTCTGTCAGCAGTTAATGGCTGTCGCTCCAACACTGTCTTCAAGTTGGTATAAAACTCGGTAACCGAAGTTTTGTTAAACGCATAAGATCTGGCAGCGCTTGTGTTTTCGGGTTTGCGTAAGCTGAGTTCCGGGTTTCTTCTGCGAAAACCATACATCCATTCTTTTCCAGCTATCTTATTTTCTTTCCACTTTGCTGGATATTTCAAACTCAAAGATTTGGCATACTCATATGCTAGCTTTCTTGCTTGAATCGTCGTAAGACCATAATGCATCTTACAACATTTGATAATATAATCATTTAGCAGTTTTTCTTCTTCCATAGAAAAGACTTGGAAACTTGTATATTTAGAGTCAAATGTACGGTTGCTTGACCCTTCAGCATCATTGCGATTCTTGTATTTTTTTACTCGGCTTTCTAATGTTGACAATTTCAAATTGTACTTGTCCGCAGCTTTTCTATATGACAATACTCCTTGTGTAACATCCTGTATTGCTGACTGCATGGATTCTTCATTCACAGCTTGTCTACTTGTCTTTTTTGGTTTATAAGTCCGCACCATNTACCTTTAGTTATTGAAATAATTATCCAACTAATGTATTACGATGAGTAACAACACCTTGATAATAATTACTTCTTTATTAAAAATTGGAAAGTCACGATACACAAAATGTACAGGATGGGTAATTAACCATCTAAGACTTTCTATTTGAACTGTTTCAAAAATAGAACTGGAACAAAACTGAAATTGGGTGAAACCAGCATCCCTTTTATATTAAATTTAGGTCAACCCTATGGAGGGGGTAGATATTAGTGTCATGTAATGATTTATTGTACAAAGTTATTGAGATTGTTGGGATGCAACACCTCTGGGGTGAATAAAATTTTGAATTAATTAAAAATTCGAAATTTGCGAAAAAGAATGATGATATACAATACATTAAAGTTATATAATTTAATCCGCTAAAAGTTTTAATGGTGGAGCTGTGCTTCTTGTATCCACTGATTTAATTGATCTTCTTCCATAGACTTTCATTTCGGGATTGGTGCTGGGTTGATAATACAGCTTCTCTAACTCGGTGTCGTATTTAACCACTTCTGTGGGGCTGATTGGAGTTTCGTAGTTCCCAGTGTTGTGTGATTGATTGTAAATATTGACACAGGGCCAACAGCATAAGTTCTTGAGATGTGTCTCTGGATTTCTGGGTTCTTTTGTGCTGCAAAAGTATCTTCCAATGATCGTGAATACGCCGAGCCATTTAAAAAGGTTGTATAGTAGGACCAGAGCGATGATTCCTCCTAGTACCGAAAGAATTGTGGTATACCAATGGGAGTGTTGTATTACAAAGGGCTTGTTCAATTGCTGTTGTAGTACCTCATCAAATTGGTTCAATTTATATTGGGCGTATTTTAGTTCCTTTAGATCAAGAGTAGTTAGTGTAAAGGGTTGGAGTTTTATTGCCTTGATGGTAATATTTTCTTTGAGATTCTCGCAGCAGTCATCCGTAGTGATATCCGTGATAGGGATCTTGCTTGATATATTGAGGGAGTCTGTAATTGCTTGACCTTCGAGGATTGTGAAATCGGTAAAAGCTTTACAATTTCCATCCAGATCCAATGTTCCCATATGGTTAATAACTTCCTCGTGGTCTTGTGTATTTTCGCATAGAATATTTATTCTTGTAGGTTTTGATAGTATGTAGATCCATTGGTTCTGCTTGGTTTTTTGCCAGATTTCTACATTAGCGACGACGTGTTTGATTTGACATGACTTCGGGATGTGGGTAGTCGTCTTCGAAAATAGTTCTGCTTCGCAGGTGGGTTGGTCCATTCTTCTGATGGTGGTTACCTTTTTACATATCCATTGTGCTGGTTGGATTTCCATACAGTCTTGTAGGTTGTTTAATGTTGAAAATGTTGTTCTCGTGACGGATATGAGGATAAGGGGGTTTGAAGGTTCAATGTATGAAAATAGATTGGGATCGTTTTTGTGGGGAGTTAATAATGGGTGAATCTCATAAATATCGTAACTCAAAGTGTTTACTAGAGGTATTTCGAACACTATAATTAATAGATTATTCTGAATAAATGATTTGATATCCATAACCTTATAATAAAGATACGTGCTTTCCATAGTTAATTCTAATGGTAACATATGTTTTTCATTAATCGATTTAAGTTCTGAAAATAGATCTTCTGGACTAAAAATATTGTAACTAATTATTCCTTTACTAATTAGGCTTATTCCATCTATGTAGTTATTTAAAAGGGTTTGTAATTCATCTGTTACTTCTACTAACGTTAGGATATGTTGGTTAATTTTTGTTTCGAGAGATAATTTTTGTTCATTGGTTGTTGTCTGTGATATAAAACTGTCGAACTTTAAAATGTTTTTGTTTAATGTCTTTGTATTTCTGTTTAGTAATTGAAGCGAATCATTGAAATTTGTAATTGTTGAGGAAACGATACGGACTTGCTGTTGCATTAATGTTTCCGTTTGCTTTTGATTTGACAATAGAGAGTTTATAGAATCGGTATAAAATTCAGCGTCAGCAGCGTCAGGTGTTCCAAAAAGTCATTTAAGAGCGTCTCCAATGCCATTAATAAGACCTCGTTTATTGCGTGAAGTTTGATGAGCAATTATCCTAAAATTTTGATAGATTCTTTTTATCTTATTACGAATAGTTTTAATTTGGTTTCGGCAGTGGAAATCAATGTGTTCGGAGATTAGGTTGTTACATAAATCGGCAGATTTTGTATAAAGATCGTGAGCGTGGTCGATCTGTTCTCTGATTTGTGTTAAGTTTGTAAATGTTAATAATGAAAACTTTTTATTTGAGATCTTAGCTTTTCCTAAGTGTTGGTAAATTAGACCGCTGGAGGAGTTTAGTGGTGTAATTTGGTATGTGGTTATTATTTGGATGAGGGGAAGGAATAAAAGGAGATTTTTAGTATTCATTTTCTGTGGTTGCGTTTTTTCCTGAAACATAGGGTTTCAGCAAATTAAAGTGATAAGTTTTTAATTTATTTTTAGTTATTCTTACAGATACTGTGTTATTATCGTGCACTTGTACTATTTTATAAGGGCCTTTGTATTCTTTGGCTAGTTTCTTATTGGTGTTTTTGGCAAGCGAATTTTTTACTAATACTAAATCGTTTTCAGAGAAATTATACTGTCTATTATGTGTCTTGTCGTATTGGTTTTTTGATTTGCCTTTTGATTTTAGTTGATTTTCACGAGCTACTTCCCTTATCTTCTGAAATTTGGAAGTAATTTCTTGTGTGAGATCTGAATAATTTTTATTTTGTTTTGGTTGGTTTAATGAGTTGGGTATTCTAGGATTTTGACCGAAAACTAGTTCATACGGAGTTACACCCGTGGATTTGTGAATGTGAGTATTGTATGAAAATGTGGCAAAATCTAAATAATTGTCCCAGTCGTTATTATCCTTATTTACGTAGCATTTGAAATAGTCTTTTAATGTCAGATGTGTTCGTTCTAGGGAACCGTTAGTCTGGGGATGATAGGGACTGGTTAGTTTGTGTTTTATGGAAAGAAGTTTGTTAATTTCCTTGAATGTATTAGAAGTGAATTCCTTTCCTTGGTCAGACAATATACTGTCAGGGAATCCGAATTGGGAGCAAAATTTGAGAAAGTGGATAGCAACGATTGTTGCGTTATGCTCTGGCATTGCAAAAGCTTGGATGAACTTGGTGAGGTCATCTTGTAGGGTTAAGATGAATCTGTTTCCATTTTGTGTTTCTGGTAATGGGCCGACGATATCCATCGCTATTTGCTCGCAAAATTTACGGGATGTGGTTGTAACAATCATTGGACTTTTATTTGGTTTAAAATTGGTCTTAGATTGTTGACACACAGGACATTTCTTTATGTAGTCCATTATATACTCTTTCATATTATCCCAATAGTAGCGATTTTTGATACTTTCATATGTACGCTGGAATCCTTGGTGGCCAGATATTGGATGATCGTAGTTTTCTATTAATACCAGCTCCATTTCCTCTGGTGTTACAATAGTCAATCGCCCGTTGTCCAATATTTTATAGTCATATCCCTCAAATAGATATTGTAGTAAGCTGTTGAACGTATCTGGTTGAATTAAGTTATTTTGTAAGCTTAAATCTACAATTGTGAATGAAGTTGTCTTATTTATATCTAGTAGAAGTTTTAAATTTATAAAGCTGTTGAACAAAGTTTTGTAGTTCGTGGAATCTTGCGTGAACTGTTTCACGTATACAATGTAGATTACTTGTCCGGGTAATTTTAGTGTACGGGTTTCTTCCAGTAATCCGTCATGGAAATTCTTATTCGGGAATTGCTTCTTTAAGTATTCTAAGTGTAGATTAGTGTCAAGTGCGTCGCAGGCTAATAGTATTACTAGGTTTTTAATTTGTGTAATTGCCGTTTTGTCTCTCGTTGGTTCCTTCACGTTCAAATTTTGTTGGTGAAAAACCTGAAATTTCTCGAAGGTTTTAGGTTCGGTGTTGGTGGTCACTTGATTAATAGGACGGCTGAGAAAGTCAGCATTTGTGTTGGATTTCCCTGGTTTGTGGATTATATCGTAGTCGTATTCAAGTAATTTAAGGCGCCATCGTATTAAACGACTTGATGGGTCCTTGCAGTTCTTCAGCCACATAAGGGGTTTGTGATCAGTGCATATTAGAAATCTTTGACCGAATAAATAAGGTCTAAAATGTTTCACCGAATCTACGATGGACAGGAGTTCCTTTTCTGTGGTGGAGTAGTTGAATTCCGCCTTGTTTAACGTCCTTGAATAATACGCAATGGGTCGATCAGATCCGATTTCGCCTTGTGATAGGACAGAGCCAATTGCTTCGTTAGAGGCGTCTGTTGTTAGTATGAATGGTTTGTTGAAATCCGGATACCTGAGAATTGGTTCCTTTGTCAAAGCGTTTTTTAAGGTTTGAAATGCCTTTTCGCATTCGGGAGACCAGTGGAATTTTTCGTTCTTCTTCAGCAGCTTTGTTAAAGGTTTTGCTATTTTAGAAAAATCAGGAATAAATTTTCTATAATAGCCGACGAGGCCCAAGAAGGATTTAATATCCTTCGGAGTTTTTGGAGTTTTGATTTCAGATATAGCCTTGACTTTTTCAGGATTTGGTTCGACACCCTTTTCTGAAATGATATGTCCGAGATACATGACTTCCTTCCTCAGGAACTCGCACTTGTCGGGCTGTAATTTTAGATTGTGTTCCTCGAGTTTCTTGAAAATATCAATTAATTTATTATTGTGGTCTTGAAGTGATTTCCCATATACAACAATATCATCTAGATATACGAAACATTTTATTCCTTGAAGTCCTGTTAAAACGTTGTTCATGAGCCTTTGAAAGGTCACCGGGGCGTTCTTCAGTTCGAAAGGCATCCTGTTATACTGGTAATGACCCAAAGGCGTGCTGAATGCGGTTTTATCTTTATCTTCTTCCGACATCCTTATTTGATGGAAGCGAGAAGCGAGGTCGAGGGTTGTAAAATACTTGGATTGTCCTAGTTGATCCAGGATGCTTTCGATATTAGGAAGGGGATATGCGTCGCCTATTGTTACCTTGTTCAGTTTGCGGTAATCTATGACGATCCTCCACTTCTTTTCGCCAGAGGCATCCATCTTCCTGGGGACGACCCACACGGGAGATGACCATGGGGATGTGGATGGCTCTATGATATTTTGCTCCAGCATCTTATTTATTTGTTTATTGACTTCTTCCTCGTGGATTTTAGGATATCTGTAAGTTTTAGTAAATATTGGAGAGGTATTTGTTACTGGAATCTGATGTGTGACCGCTGTGGTAGATGTTAGCTGATCTCCAGGGAGATGGAAAATATGGTGGAAATCGTAGCAGATCCTTTGTATGGATGTTTTTTCTTCTTTGTTAAGGTGATCGAGGCGCAGATTTTCGTCGAGGAGCTCGAACCTATTTGTATGACTGAGGGGTACCTTTCGGTTTGATTGATGAACTTCATAAACTTTGTGATGCTGTTTGATCTCTTCTAGTTCTACCGACGGTTGCAGGATGGTGACCTCTGAATCGCTGGTATTGATGACCGTGCAGAAAGCCTTCTTGTTGTCATTCACAGTGACCATGGCACTAGGTAATAGAATGTGTTCGGCGAGTTGAGTAGCCTGGGTCACGCCTTCTTTTACCCTATTGGTAACGTTGATCTGTATGACCGTTTCGCTTCTAGGGGGTAGCGTGATAGGAGGTTCTGGAGGAGATTGTCCATTGAAGAACAGCTTCTTGTCCTGTATCTTGACATATTGCTCCTTGTAATTGATTTCGGCTTGCTGCGATTCGAGGAAGTCGTTTTCTAGTATCCCGTCGAATGGAGTTGAAATTTTTGCAGCGTTGATGACGTGCACTTTTGGTTTAAGTGTGAGATCGTTCGCTGAGAGATCAAGGTTCGTGGATCCTATTGTGGTAATAGGGCTATTTGGATTGATACCGCTAATGGTGATAATGTCGTCCTTTTTAAGGTAGGTTTTAGAGGGGATCAAGGATGTATGTTTAATGAGAGCACCTGTATCTACTAAAAAGGTTAAATTTTGTTGAGAATTGTTTGAGCTAAAAATGAGTGTTTTTTGATTTTCGTTTGAATTACAGAAGGCAGTTACGCATTGTTGAATGCCGCTTGTATTTCTGAATCCTCTGGAAGGGCATTCGTTTCCAGGGATGTTTTTAAGTTTAAATGATTCACTTTATTTTGGGAATTGTTATTTTGATTCCTAAATTGTCTTTTCCTACATTCCTGTATTGTATGACCCTTATTTTTACAATAATTGCAGAATTTGGCAGGATCGTAGGAGGAAGAGGGAAACGAATTCTTATTGGGGTTATTATTGTATCTACTACGTGACGAATTTTGATTGTGTTGAGGATTATGATTAATATGATTAGGTTTTTTCCTGCAATTCTGTGTAGAATGGGTGTTACTTCTGCAAAAACTACAATAAAGTGAATTAGTTTTGTGTTTTTGTGTTCTTGTGTAATTTAGGATTTTTTCCTCTTGTAACGCGATACCAAAAGCTTCATTTAAAGATTTGATGTCCCTAGCTCTCAACATTTGCGAAATCTCCGGTTTGCTGTGCAAAATGAATCGCCTAAGTGTAGTTCTCTGGATTGCCCTAACTAAACTTGGAATTTCATCGGGAGTTTCGCAGTTGTTTTTTTCTGCTGCGATACATTCGTTCTTTAAGTTTTCTAAGCGTTTAAAGAAATCGGTAACTGACTCGTTTGAGTTTTGTTTGACTGTCTCTAACTCCTCGTGTAATTGGGTTAGATCTTTTACATGACTGTAATAAGATTTTAATTTACATTTTAAACCTGTCCAGTTANGAGTTACACCCGTGGATTTGTGAATGTGAGTATTGTATGAAAATGTGGCAAAATCTAAATAATTGTCCCAGTCGTTATTATCCTTATTTACGTAGCATTTGAAATAGTCTTTTAATGTCAGATGTGTTCGTTCTAGGGAACCGTTAGTCTGGGGATGATAGGGACTGGTTAGTTTGTGTTTTATGGAAAGAAGTTTGTTAATTTCCTTGAATGTATTAGAAGTGAATTCCTTTCCTTGGTCAGACAATATACTGTCAGGGAATCCGAATTGGGAGCAAAATTTGAGAAAGTGGATAGCAACGATTGTTGCGTTATGCTCTGGCATTGCAAAAGCTTGGATGAACTTGGTGAGGTCATCTTGTAGGGTTAAGATGAATCTGTTTCCATTTTGTGTTTCTGGTAATGGGCCGACGATATCCATCGCTATTTGCTCGCAAAATTTACGGGATGTGGTTGTAACAATCATTGGACTTTTATTTGGTTTAAAATTGGTCTTAGATTGTTGACACACAGGACATTTCTTTATGTAGTCCATTATATACTCTTTCATATTATCCCAATAGTAGCGATTTTTGATACTTTCATATGTACGCTGGAATCCTTGGTGGCCAGATATTGGATGATCGTAGTTTTCTATTAATACCAGCTCCATTTCCTCTGGTGTTACAATAGTCAATCGCCCGTTGTCCAAGATTTTATAGTCATATCCCTCAAATAGATATTGTAGTAAGCTGTTGAACGTATCTGGTTGAATTAGATTATTTTGTAAGCTTAAATCTACAATTGTGAATGAAGTTGTCTTATTTATATCTAGTAGAAGTTTTAAATTTATAAAGCTGTTGAACAAAGTTTTGTAGTTCGTGGAATCTTGCGTGAACTGTTTCACGTATACAATGTAGATTACTTGTCCGGGTAATTTTAGTGTACGGGTTTCTTCCAGTAATCCGTCATGGAAATTCTTATTCGGGAATTGCTTCTTTAAGTATTCTAAGTGTAGATTAGTGTCAAGTGCGTCGCAGGCTAATAGTATTACTAGGTTTTTAATTTGTGTAATTGCCGTTTTGTCTCTCGTTGGTTCCTTCACGTTCAAATTTTGTTGGTGAAAAACCTGAAATTTCTCGAAGGTTTTAGGTTCGGTGTTGGTGGTCACTTGATTAATAGGACGGCTGAGAAAGTCAGCATTTGTGTTGGATTTCCCTGGTTTGTGGATTATATCGTAGTCGTATTCAAGTAATTTAAGGCGCCATCGTATTAAACGACTTGATGGGTCCTTGCAGTTCTTCAGCCACATAAGGGGTTTGTGATCAGTGCATATTAGAAATCTTTGACCGAATAAATAAGGTCTAAAATGTTTCACCGAATCCACGATGGACAGGAATTCCTTTTCTGTGGTGGAGTAGTTGAATTCCGCCTTGTTTAACGTCCTNTCTAGTTGAGGCGTGAAGTAATTAGCATCAGGCACTAATACAATCACTTGACATTATTAATTACACATTAACACCTTCACTTCCAAATGATTGTCCACTCACTTGGTATTACCTTTAGTTATTGAAATAATTATCCAAATAATGTATTACGATGAGTAACAACACCTTGATAATAATTACTTCTTTATTAAAAATTGGAAAGTCACGATACACAAAATGTACAGGATGGCTAATTAACCATCTAAGACTTTCTACTTGAACTGTTTCAAAAATAGAACTGGAACAGAACTGAAATTGGGTGAAACCAGCATCCCTTTTATACTAAATTTAGGTCAACCCTATGGAGGGGGTAGCAACTAGTGTCATGTAATGATTTATTGTACAAAGTTATTGAGATTGTTATTATATTATTAGATATACGTACATCGCCGACAGCAAAACACAGGACAAAGTTAATGCAAAAATTAGCAATTAGCACACTAATACACTAAATCGTACCTACCTACCAGTTGGGGCACATTCGTACGCGTTCAAACGTGCCCCATCTAGTTCTGTCCGTAAGTACCCCACTAACTAAATAACAACAAAATATAACCTTTTTTGATATTAATAGAAAAACCTCATTAATTAAATATTGAAAACGTATCTTAAGTATATTTTGCTACTTACTGATAGAATACTCTATATGAAAACTTATTATATCTACGGTAACAAAAGACAACAACATAGATCAAAAAATTACTTACCGAGCGCGAAAACACGTTCCTGTCTGTCACTTCACTCTCACCAGTGCGAATGGCGCGATACCACGTTGGCGTAAAGTTGGTACCTCGAATCACGCACACATACAAAAGCAAGAACGTACGTTGTTTCGTTTAAGGGGATTCAGTAGTACTCGCGCCGTAGAGTAAAAACATGCTTATCTATTCTGCATGAGTTTAATATTTGAAATAGAGATTTGAAATTTTGTAAGGAGATAAACAAAGCTTTGTTCTAGCGCCTGTCAGAGGCCTTTTTTTTAATTTTTCATTTCTATTGGAAATATACGTCCCTTAAAATGCATCAACTTTAAGCTCCTATAACAACTTTTAATGATCAAATTATTGAAAACCGCGTCTGCACCGAGGTAGTGTGAACCTTTGTCTGTTACCATACAAAAAATCACATATTTATCTCGCAGCGTTAAATCACAATCTGTAGAATACAAACCCATGTTTTACAAAAAATTAGAACAAAATGTAACCTAGGCACGAGCGGTCTATGCGGCCAGACGAGCAACTATAAGATAACTCCGCCCATCGATCGATCTAGCCGACTGATACATATATATATATATATAGGTACTGACTGTGTTACCTGCTCTAATAAGTATGTGTTAGGTACTTGGCACTTAATCGAGTTAGATCTATATCCGTAAATTTTCCGTGTCTTTGTAGTCATAAATAATGGGTAAACTGAAACCTAAAGTCGTTTATTACCGACNTAAGTGTAGTTCTCTGGATTGCCCTAACTAAACTTGGAATTTCATCGGGAGTTTCGCAGTTATTTTTTTCTGCTGCGATACATTCGTTCTTTAAGTTTTCTAAGCGTTTAAAGAAATCGGTAACTGACTCGTTTGAGTTTTGTTTGACTGTCTCTAACTCTTCGTGTAATTGGGTTAAATCTTTTACATGACTGTAATAAGATTTTAATTGACATTTTAAATCTGTCCAGTTACTGATTTCTTCCATATTTAATTCATTAACTACATCGCTGGATAGCTGGGCAGCAACGTAAAAGAACAATTGATTTACTTGGTTGGGTTGTGCCATCTGAAAGGCACTATTACAATTTTGAATAAATGTGCTAAGTTCTTTCCTGTTATCATTAAAAGGCCTAATAAATTTAAACAATAGAGATAGAGGTAGTGGCTCTAATTGGTATTCGTCCTCCGACTCGCCTTGGCCGGGGTCGTCTTTAACGCTTGGTAACGGTTTTCGATCTTTATTAGGTTCGCTCATGTTAAAGAAACTAGCGAGATCTGGATAAAGGCGAGGAATTTTTTACGGTAAAACGAGAACAACACTTACTTGGTTTAGTGATGATGGATGACGTTCCCGACTTCTGGAGTAGGTTGCGTCTTCAGAGTTGCTGGTTGTCCACTTGGGACTGCGTTCCCTTTACCTCTGGGGTGAGATGGGGCAGCGGATGGCCAAATCAACTTGTGGATGGTTGCCGCTTGTTCAGGATGATGGGTTCTTTTCGCAGCTAAGTGTTGAAACACAATCGCTATCACCGGACACCACTAGGATACCGCTGGGGACTATTCTTGTTCCGTGACGACGACTGACGAATCCCACTTCTGACACCAATTTTTATGTCGGATACCTGGCTGGAGGCAACGACAAAAAGTGATTGGTGATATATTTTTAATTGTTTCTGACACCAGGGNTAACAAACCAACATGATTCTCTGTCAAAGCTGTAGGAGGCCCGGTAGGCTTATGTGCCCAGGGCCTCCAATAGGTTAAAGACGGCCCTGGTCGCTGGTAATGTTTAGAAAACTGTTAAAAATGGTCAATATTTCAATTGTTAATAATCTTATTAATAGAAACGTTTTGTAGATAATATTGTGGGAATTATTAGCTCTTCTTAATACAAACAAATAAAAAAAAGCACAACTTGATCCGAGTCCTAGTTTACGAAATATTCTATTTTGCACTAAAATTTTTAATGTGAATTTTGTGTAGATTTAGCAAAAGATAAAGTAATTTTGTTTAGGGCTTTAATTTACGAAAATGATTTACACAATTACGTTCTTCAACTATCTAATGTCCTTAACAAAATTACCTTATCTTTTGCTGATTCTACAGAAAATTCACATTAACCAATCTAATGTTTTTTTGTGCAAAATAGAATATTTTGAAAACTTTGACTTGGATCAAGTTGTGTTTTTTTTATTTGTTTGAATAAAGAAGAGCTAATAATTCCCATAATATAATCTAAACAACATCACATATTAATAATGTGTTTAACAATTGAAATATTAACCATTTTTAACGGTTTTTATAAATTACTCAGCAACTATTGATTCAATTCTGAATCATTAAAATCTGTTTAGTAGCGAATTTTAACTGCTACAACTTCTACATTTAAATTTTTCTTGTAAAAATTATAGCTTCTTTGCTATTAACAGAAAACCTGGTTTCACGTGTTTTTAAATGCAATTTAGCAACGATTTCAACCCTAATTTTTGGATAATTCGCAGATATCCTTCATCTGCACACCTTTCACAAGACTTTTAGACTAGGAAAATCAAAAACTTGTTAAATAAAAGATTTTTTTGACTTACTTTTATTACGTAACTATTTTTAATTTTTCTTTTTACAAAATTATTTAAACACGGCAATTTTTTGTTTTTAATACTGTTTACTAAATAAACAAAGGAGAAAATCATTATATATGAATAATTTGTAATACTATTTAAAAAACTAATAAATAACTTACAATAATGACAATTTACCTATTTGAAAGTGTTCATTCAATTTCAAAAGATATGACGAGGCGAATGTTAAATTTTGTTCATTCATAATCAAGATTTTTTAAATTAATATTTCTAGTACCACTGAAATGAGTATGCTGTAAAAGGTCATTTCGTTCGTAAAATTATTCATTTGAACAATACCTATCTGGTATCGCTATCGCTAAAGTACTTTTTTTTAAGAAAATGTATGTCGTTAACATTGACGCATGCATGTTTACATGAGATCCTCTCTGTCAGAAAGCAAACGGAGAATGATATACGCATGTGTACTTATGATGGGATTGATAAAACTTGCGAAATAAAGCGACTAGTTACGAATAATTCCGACAATATCTCCACCTTCTTCTTCAGATTCCCCTTACCCTACGTACCCCTGAGAAACTTTCGTTGTGCTACTGAATGCCCTCAAGTTTTATTTGACTGTATGAATGTATCCCGCGTACGAAGGGTAACGATCTTCCCCTACTGTGGGACTACGTCTTATAAATTGTAGAAATACACACCTAGTCCTTGTTGGATATTGTCAAAAGGTATTTTTGGGCAGGCGGTTTCCTACTTTTTTTTACAACTCTTCCATAACCTCAAAATCATTAAATCGACTTACATAAAAATTAACAGGTGTCGTTTTGACCACAAACTGATATACTTTTTTATTATCACCTTTAATTATCATAATAGGTATTAATTGAAAACCCAACCACCAACTACGCTTCCTTCATAACCTCCTCAGACAGTTAATATAGGTTAAGTAATCCCTACCAAGTTCCGTCTCTGCCAGAGCAGGTGCAGAATGGAATGGCTGCGATCATTCACCTTCTGTTGAAACAGTTTGGAATGGACATTTAATTGTTGTAGTCAATAATATGTCTACTGTTATAATATAACAAGGTAATCATCTTCAACTATAGGAAGAAGCGTGGTGGCCTAACGGTATGTAGGTATTCTAATTATGATCAGCTGTTATTCCTAGGATCTATTCGCAATCGATGTTGCTTTTAAATTTGTCTTTTTTTATTAATTTGTTTGACGGATAGGTACGTTTAAGATCACAAGGTTACGGTGTGGAAGACAACACTCAGGAAGTTTGTTGCTATGAATCTCTTCTTTGATACTTCCGGTTCTTTATTCCGAAATTCGGGCATGTCTCAACAGAGGGCTCCTTCTTCTAGTCTCCATTCTCCATACTTAAAACCAATGTCAAAAGCAGAAATAATTTAAAATTTCCATAATCCATCTAATCCATAAAAGTTTCGAAGCGTTGGGTACAATTTTACTTGGTTAAATCATGTATAGTAATTGATTATTAATTTCTTATTTACTATTCATTAGATATACAGGAGTTACCAGTTATTCTTTTCAGGGGTACGTAAATTATGACATTTTTTTATTAAAATCTCTTCATTATTTAAGGGAATCTATATTCCCAGCAATCGTAATATTTTAATTAATGCTATAAAAACATATTTTATATAACATTTGCGATGATGTTAGTCAAGTAGTTATAATGCATCTTATCGTATACGTCATTTTTCCAGTAATAAATGTAATGGTATATAAAATGATAAAATTATTCAGGCCGGTGTAATATCTCATAATATTGTGTGCGTGTGATACCCACCTTCCTACCCACTGATCGTGAAAGCAATGACGTACAACGCGATTATGAATAGACGAAAATGCAGTGCTGAAGTGTATAAAATATTCAAAACATTCTTTTCTTCTACAAGTAACAAAGTCAGGTATGAGTATGTACATTACTTATTGACATGGATTTGATTAAAAATAGAAATGTATGTATTGTTTAAGACGCTAGCTTTTATATAAACTTTGTAATATCATTAGGAGGCAAAGCGCAGGAAAAGAAGTGTGTATTTATTTATTGATATCACTTTTAACATAAATAAAAATTGAGGTTATATAGAAATAGAGATGTATATGGAAGCAATTTTAATATAACAGGAATAGTATAAGTTATTATAAAATACATATTTATAATATCGATTTATTAAAATCTGGTGCCTATTACAATGAGAATAATTGAAGAAACTGGATTTTTCGTAATGTTATATAAAAAAAATAAATAATGCGACGAGTCAGGTTCTGCTAAACAAGAAAAATCTAGCCACCTATTTTAAATGGAATGTATATTTTTTATGTAATGTTTGCAATTAGTGAAGTATATTTCGAAACATATACTTATCGCGAAACTTAACAGTTCTTGAGATATTTCGAAAGTAAGATAAAAATCTTGTGAAATAGATAATAAAACCCTTTTTCACTGTCACTGATATCTATTCTTGTGAAATATTATTTGAATAAGCCTAAAGGATTAATTGGCTTTTTAATGTCATTATTTAGATATAACTGCAATTATTATTACTCTATTTCTTTGCTATTGGAAGTTTTGTTTTTAGTTTTATGCCAAATTAATTCCTAAAAAATTTCTGTTTGCTAGTTCTACATAGAGGTAATTATTATACCTACCTACCTCTGTATGAGTTACTACTGTATTATTGTAATACATAAGTATATAGTTATACCAGTTTAATAAAGAAGTGAATAAATAAATTAGATAAATAAGTTAAGTTTCCTCTTGACTAAAATGTTAATAGCTGTAACATCTCTTTTTAATAGAATGATACTCGGGATAATATTTAATGTTGAAAAACAATTAATTTGATCTTTAATTTTTTCGAAGTTATTCAATTTATTGGCGTAAAAAGCGAAACTGACATGAGCCAACCTAATTTTGGCAAATGAAAAATTGTCTTTTACATCTTTTCGTTCTTATTCAGTTGCTGACGGTTCGTTAATGATTGTTGATGCAATTTTATTGTTTATTGATAAATAATTAGGTTTTAGTTATTAACAATTGAGATGTTGAGAATAAGGTCATTTCATTTTAATTTATTTATTAATTTTGTTACATACAATCGGTAGGAAATTTGTTTTGTTTGTTGAGTCCATATGTAATGTATCTTATATTATCAATTTACTTTCACTTTGGGTACATTAATAATACAATCATGTTCTTCATTGCTGTAGTATAGGTAATACTAAATAAAGAGCTGATGTGGGTTGCCTACACTGAGGGTGCAGATAGACATGTAACAACCAGATAGGGAGTTAATAAAGGAATTCATGGCGATTGTTATTATTGTGTTTCCCTAAATGAAAGTAATTTATTAATTAAAGACACATTAAATGGCGCTGCGGTCATATAATTAAGTAGTAAACCGTAAAACTGTGTGAATAGTTTACAAAAATATGGCAGGTAATAGAGGAATTGCACCACTAAATATGAACGACAATGTGGCCGAGAACTGGCTATTATGGAGGGCACTCTTTGAAAATTATTTGGTAGCAAGTGAAGTAATAGAAAAGGACGAAGCCAAAGAATGCGTACAGCTACTTCATTGTATAGGAGAAGAAGCACAGACCTTTCGTTATTCAATCAATGAAAATTTTGCAACTTTCTGAGGAGCACTTCCTATCCAAGGAGAATATAAATTATCAGAGATATGAATTTTTTCATCAACAGCCAGGTGAAATCATTCAATGGAACAATTTATAACACATGTTAAATAAAAGCGTATCACGTGCAATTTGGTGGTGTTACAAACAGCCAAATAATGGAAAAGCTGCTACAGAAAAATGTGGAATCCTTAGAGAAAGTTATAGAAATCTGTCATGTAATGGACAAATCTAGGAAGCAATACCAAGTAATTGAAAACGCAGAAACAGTTGTTGAAGTCAACGCGCTGAAAAAACATCAGGGAGGTCACGCGGCAGGATGATAGCCAAACTAAGGGTATAAAAAATTGCAGAAAATGTGGTAAGTTACGTAGAATAAATGTCTGTCCAGCACATGGGAAAAAATGTTGGTATTTTTTTGCATTAGTTGACAGTTGAGTTGAGACATGAAATTTAGTCAGGTAGGTAATACTCGCCAAGTAGAATCGTGTGGTAGTATTTATTAGCGGTGTGTTCCGAAATATAACCCAGCATACTGGTCAGTGCTGATGATGTTATGAATCGGCGCCATGTTGTACTGGTGTGCCACCATGTTGTACTGATGAGACAAGTGTGATGTAGTAGTATATCAAGCGGATGTGTGTGTATCTGACTTTGAGGAATTTTTTGTTGCAAGAAACTTTAATAACTTTTGAAGCAAAAGTGTTGTAAAGGAGCACAAGCTCTATTCTTAATATGGCGTCAATTTGACGTCAAAGCACTGGCCAGTACATTTCGGAACGAATCAACAGTATGGCGTCGATTCATGACGTCATCAGCACTGGCCACTATGTTGGGTTATATTTCGGAACAAAATTTTGTTTATACGGCCTTGGCTTCAGCCTTGCGTCACCTGTTCCCGCCAAACTTCCACTGTGTCATTCGCGGTAAAGAATTCGTCACTATGCTTCATGATTATTTCCGCGTCCAACATATATATATGAAAATTATCTCCGTAATCATCATACTAAAACTTCAACGTGATTGTGTTTGTCCAAACAAAGATAACCTCGTGACATTATTCCAACATATCGCCTGCCTCCTGCGGACAGGGCCATTACGGAAACTCGAGTCTGTCGTAAATCTACGTAACTAAACAATGACGTCATTAATGTATATTTGGCGAGAGCTGATGAAGGGCTGTAGCTAGGGCCGTACCAACCGGGATTTCCTCCGATTAAGAAAACTTTAAGGCCTTCTATGTCAAGCCACATTGGTTTTCGTATGAAATTAATACTATCACACGATTCCATTTGGTGAGTACTATATAAGAACAAAGGCTTTCACGGCCGGAATCCATAGTAGAATGAAGATTCGGGCTATAGGGCCGTAGTCTAAGTGAACTATTCTGTCCGGACGTTTCGTCAGCTACTGCGGCTGACATCCTCAGTGGTAGTGCTGCGTTAACAACGTGAACGTAGATTATATCTCGAAGTCTCGACAGCGACTTAGCTTCATTCTACTTTGGTGAGTACTACTTACCTGACTTCATGTCTCAACTCGTCTGTCAACTAATGTAAAAATTTACCAAAATGTTCATGTGCCCGAAAGAAAGTCATTTTTCTTAGATGTGTTGGAAAAAAAAATAAATGAAGTGAACCGAAAATTATAAATACAATAGAAGGGTTAGAAAACAAACACGAATTTCTGATTGTAGGTAGCGTTAATAAGATAAAAAACGATAATTTATCGAATCGGTGGCACACACACTTAATAATATAAATATTAAATTCAAAATTGACAAGGGTGTTATAGTTAATTTATTAACTTTTNATTTGAATATATAACATTTTTGGCGACGAGGATGGGATTGTGCGGCGAAAACCATCAGTAAAATTTACGTGCGTTTCCTCTACTGAGTGGATTATTCGTTCTGCCGATCACGAAGAAAATCTGGATAGCTTTTCCAGGCCCACAATTGGAAAAATCTTCAATCAGCGCCTTGCCTTCCATCTACCTCACCTGCAGTACCTGAGTCATATACAGGGCAAATGATAATATACGAGGTACCTAAAGTAATTTCATATGTCAATTTAATGATAAATTCTATACCACCGAATTCTATGTAGTAGATTCAGAAACAGAATGTATATTAGGTAAAACCAGTTGTGATTTAAATCTAGTAAAAAATTGATTCTGTTAATCATAACATAAGTAATACTGATTATGAACTAACCAAATATACCGAGAGGTATTCTCGGGTATAGGGTGTATTAAAAATACAACCAGTAAGATAGGTTGCCTTACCTTTAAAGGACAAATTAAAAGAAAGCATTGAGGAATTGTAAAAAATGAAAATAGTAAAATAACCAAATGCAAAGTTGTGTATATGATTAGACTCAAAATAGTTAAACGAAATAATTGAAAGGGAATATTGCTAAATTCTCATTACGGATGAAATAGTGATCTAACAAGGGCAATCATGTTCAGAGCTTTAGACACTAATAATGGGTATTATCAGATAGTGGTAGATGAAAAAAGCGCTAACATCTGTACGTTTGGAACACTTATTGATAGATACAAATTTTTAAGACTACGTTATTATATAAAATCAGCGCCGGAGGTTTTCCTAGACAGGTTCAGAAGATTGTTTGCAGGATAAGGGACAGCGGTATATATTTTGATGATATTTTAATTTGTCGTCTGAAAGGAGTTCTGGAAATAATAAAAGATAAGGGTGTTAAGTATATAATAAGTAAATGTCGGTTTGGCTTAAGTAACGTAGAGTATATGGGTCACATGATATCTAAGGTAAGAATTTCACTAAGTCTTTCAAAAATACAGGAAATTCCTACACCACAAAATAAAAATGATATGCGGAGAATGTTGAGAGGAATATTAAAAAATGATAACGAATTTAGTTGGAATGAATATCTAGTAAAATCTTTTCAAAAATTAAAAGATACCTTAGCAATAGAACCAGTTTTACAGTTTTATAACGTAACACAAGAAACTGTAATTTGAATTGATGCTTCTAAATTGGGTCTGGTAGCCGTACGTACTCTTACAAAATAAATTGCCGTGCGCATATGCGTCAAAAACAATGACAGATACTCAAATGCGCTCGACACAAATTGAAATAGAATTAGTAACAATTTGCTATGGTTTAGAACGCTTTTAACAGTTTAGAGTGATTGTGAAAATAGACCATCAACCATTAATTCCGTATTCAAAAAAACTTTGAATAAATGCTCTGCCAGAATTCAGAGAATGTTATTGCAAATTCAGAAATTTTTATATAAACTTAGTTTACAAACCGTGAAAGGATATTTTATTTGGAATAGAAATACTACAAGTGAAAAAATAATTAAGATTTTAAAAGATACATTTACATCATTTGGGATTCCTTTAATATTGGTTTCAGATGGGGGACCTCAATTCACCTCATACCAAATTTCAAAAGAATGGCAATTTCAGCATACTTGTTCTTCACCAACATTTACACAATCAAATAGGTTAGCGGAAAGAAGCATACAAACGATAGAAAATATGTTTGTTAAATGTTTATCCTATACTCCCGCTATAGGCAATCCATCTCTGGCCATTGTTTAGTATTGCTCTCCCCTACATCCCTCTTTCAGTCCAGAAGACGTTGTTTTCTGTTTATTCAAGAACCCTATCTCGGAGTGTGATCCTTTTTCACTACTACTATCTGATACACCCTTTTGCGTAACATCTAAACACGACCGTAACTTGACCTGCAGTTTCTTGACCATCTTCAAGTTGTTTTTACTTTCTATATTTTCTTTCTTATCTAAGATTGGAGGTCTGTTTCTTGCCTTAATTGTTCTAACTTTTTGGTTGTCACATTAATCTCTGCCATTATCAAGGGAACATGAGCACAGACTTCATCATCCCATGAGTTGTGATCTTCATTTGTATGTTTAAAGGCCCTAGAAAGTGCATCTGCTATCGCAATATCATTTCCCGGTTTATAAACTGAGTTTATATCACATTTCTGAATTTGCAATAACATTCTTTAAAGTCGACAGGACATTCATTCAAAGGTTTTTAAAATATGGAGATTAATGGTTTATGGTCTGTTTTCACAGTCAGTTTTTTCCCATAAATGAACTGATAAAAGCGTTCTAAACCAAAGCAAATTGTTAGCAATTTTTTTTATTTTGTGCATTGAGTATCTGTCATTGCTTTTGACGCATATGCGCATGGCAATTTATTTTCTCCTACGGCTACCAGACTCATTTAGAAGCATCTATTGAAATTAAGGTTTCTCGTGTTACGTTATAAAACTGATTTTGATTCCAAATAAATTCGTTATCTCTTTTTAATATTTCTCTCAACGAATGAGTTTCTGTTGAAAAATTTGGAATAAATTTATTTATTTAAGTCAATATTCCTGACAATCTTTGTATATCAGTTTTATTTTGTGGTGTAGGAATGTGTTCAATTGTCTGTAGTTTTGGAAGACTTGGTGAAATTCCTTCCTAAGAAATAATGTGACCCATATACTTTACTTAGTCCAAACCTACATTTGTTTATGTTAAACTTAACATCCTTATCTTTTTACTATTTCCAGAACTTTTCTAGAAGACAATCATGTTCAGCTTTTGTTTTTACTCGTATTAAAATATCATCAATACATACCGCTGTCCCAGAGGCGGATTAAACACCGAGGGCCTATAGCAAAGTATCCTGTTATTGGGGGAGGGGGGCGCAACAAATAACCAACTTCTGTACATTATTTTTCGAACTAATATTTTACACACACACACGGCCAAAAGTATGCTTTTATGAATAAAAAATAGTTATCAAACATTAATGTTAAATCAACTTAATTTTATCCACTACCCACTACCACATCACAAAAATCTTTTTCGCTTTTTATCATCGTTAGCGTATCAAGTCTCTCCCTCTTTAATGACGGACCTGTTCGAATTTTTAACTATTTTAAGCAATCTTCTTTTCGTTCAAAGCCATCGAAAAGCTCGTTGTAAATATAAGCTGACGACGAAAAGCTTCCCGAGCAGCTATTTCATACTTCAGGATGTCTTACATAGAAGAGCATATATATATATAT
>NW_020438967.1:387838-430007 GCF_000699045.2 Agrilus planipennis | reverse complement strand
TTTTTAAAACTTAAAATTTAAATTTGAATATATAACATTTTTGGCGACGAGGATGGGATTGTGCGGCGAAAACCATCAGTAAAATTTACGTGCGTTTCCTCTACTGAGTGGATTATTCGTTCTGCCGATCACGAAGAAAATCTGGATAGCTTTTCCAGGCCCACAATTGGAAAAATCTTCAATCAGCGCCTTGCCTTCCATCTACCTCACCTGCAGTACCTGAGTTAGGGCTTGACGTTCTACGTAGGAACCTATCAGCCTGGTTACACAAAGGTTAGTGTAGAGTTTTTCTTAAAGTGGCACGATTTTCTTATTTTATATAAAATGACTAATGATATTGAAGAATTACCTAGGTTAAAAGTTAGTACAGAAATTAGTATAGAAACATTACTTGAAACTGTTCCCAAATATGATGGCTATAATATGCCATTTTCAAAATTTAAACGTACCATTGAATGGGTTTTTGATAATATTCCTTCTAATGCAGAACATTTGGCATTAAATATTGTATTACAAAAATTAGTAGGAAAGGCTGAACGTTGTTTAGCTCACAGAATTATTGATAGTCATGACGAATTATTAAGTATACTAGAAACCAATTTCGAGTCTGAATCAACACTTTTCTTATTATTTTCTCAAATGTTTACATGTAAAGCTGATTCAATTAAGGAAACTAGTAATAGGCTTTCATCATTAAAAGACAGATTACAGATTGCTGCTAGTGACACTAAAGTTAAGACTGTAGATTTAATTGAACAAATGGCATTAGCAAAGTACATTTCGACCCTTCCTTCAGATATTGCTATTATTGTTAAAGCTAAAGATCCACCAACCTTGGATAGGGCAATCGAAATAGCAGTAGGTGAAGAAAAATCCCAAAAAATCAAACAGACATCTAAGAAAAGTCATTTTAATAGTTCCAATAATAATCAAACCTTTTCCAAATTTAAACCAAAATTTTCACATAAAGTTGATGGTAAGTCTGATAATAAAAATGAACATTCAGAGACTTGTAGTTATTGCAATAAAATAGGTCATTCCAGAGACAAATGCTTTAAACGTCATAAAGACAAACAACAAATAAGAATGATAGAACAACAAAATAAATTGCAACAATCAAATATTGACAAATCTCACGACAGTGACTCTGACTCAGACTCAGATAACGATAATTTAAACTCCAACAATTCGACGGACGACGAGGCATCCACCGAATAAACATTCCTGATAAGGCCTCTTCCATTTCAACATCTCCTATTTTAAAACTCAAAATTAACAATAAGATAAGGAAATTTCTAATTGATACTGGCGCATGCATATCAGTAATCAAACCTAAATATTTGCTACCGGAACAAATAATAAAGTCTAGCCCTATCGAAATTACTGGAGTAAATGGTGGTTCATCTTTTACTTCAGGCACTTATCTAAGTAAATCTAAATTTATTTTCCATGTAGCGAATATTAATGTAAAACAAGACGGTATTTTAGGATATGATTATCTTTTGCATAAAAAAGCTAAATTAGATTTAAATACACATAAAATCAAACTAGACGATAAAATTCATTCTATTAAATATCAGAATTCAAAATCCATTAATTTAATAAAAATACCTCCTAGATCTGAAATAAAAATTAATTTAAAAGTTCATTCAAATCTAAAAGAAGGCATTATAGAAAGAACAAAAATAAATGATAATTGTTTTATTCCAGATTGTATTGTAAAAATTGATAATGGTAGCGCTTATACATTAATTGTTAATACTTCTTGTCAAGATCAAATAATTGAACTACCTAAATTAGAACTAACCCCTCTTCCTAAACCAACCCATATTTCCCAAATAACTACCAACACACCTATTTCCGATCAAGAACGTTGGAAAAATATAGCAAAAAATCTTAGACTTAACCATTGTAATGAAGAAGAAAGACAACTCATTTATGAAATCGCTAAAAAATATCAGGACATTTTCTTTATTGACGGAGACATACTTTCTTGCACTTCAAAAATTACTCATAATATCGACACTGGTGACACAAAACCTATACTTAAAAAAAGTTATCGTTACCCTGCATGCCATAAAAACGAAGTAAAAAAACAAATAGATAGCATGTTAAGAGAAGGTATTATCGAACATAGCCAATCACCGTGGAATTCACCCTTGTGGATAGTTCCTAAAAAAAAAATGGAGGATAGTAATAGATTTCAGGAAACTTAATGAAGTCACAACGGCAGACCGCTTCCCTCTGCCCAATATAGAAGAAATTCTAGATAACTTGGGACGAGCTAGGTATTTTTCTACGCTCGATTTGGCTTCTGGTTTCCACCAGATCAAGGTAAACCCTGAAGACGTCCCCAAAACAGCTTTTTCTACAGAAACAGGCCATTTCCAATTTCTTAAGATGCCCTTTGGCTTACGTAATTCACCTTCTACCTTTCAGAGGCTTATGAATTCTGTTTTATCTGGCTTAACTCCAACCCAATGCCTAGTCTACTTAGACGATATAGTTATTTTTGGCAGTTCTGTACAACAACATAACGATAAATTAATAAAAGTTTTCGATGCATTACGATCAGCTAACTTAAAACTCCAGCCGGATAAATGCGAGTTTCTGAGAAAAGAAGTCAACTACTTGGGACATATCATCACGGACAAAGGTGTCAAGCCTAATCCAGATAAAATCACAGCCGTAAAGAACTTTCCCATACCCAAATCTCAAACTGAAATAAAATCTTTTCTCGGATTGACAGGCTATTATCGCCGGTTTATACCTAATTATGCCAAAATAGCAAAACCACTTACAGCCCAACTAAAGAAAAATTCCTCTGTAGAACACACTAAAGAGTTTATGGACTCCTTCGAAACTTTAAAACAAAAATTGACTTCTGCCCCTATCCTACAATACCCCCGCTTTGATGAAGAATTTATATTAACCACGGATGCGTCCGCATATGCAATTGGCGTGGTCTTATCACAAGGTCCTACAGGTCGTGATTTGCCAATCGCTTACGCGTCCCGAACATTAAATGCTGCCGAAACAAGATATAGTACGATCAAACGCGAACTTCTCGCTATTGTGTGGGCCACAAAACATTTTCGCCCATATCTGTTCGGTCGAAAATTCAAGATCTTCACTGACCATCGTCCCCTTGTTTGGTTATTTTCAATAAAGGACCCCGGCTCCAGACTCATGCGATGGAGATTAAAGTTAGAAAATTACGACTACGAGATAATTTACAAAAAAGGTCAACTCAACAAGAACGCAGATTGTTTATCCCGAATAAAAAACGAAACACTAGCACCCCTTAATTTACAAGGCCTGACTGATATGATTTTATTACCAGCAGAAACAAATTTTGATAACTCAGAGAAAAATAATACAATAGCCGAAACATCCCGTTTATCTACTCCAACTAACCTGGTCATCCCTATCGAACCAAATAAAATACGACCCGACATTAGAACAATTATATATGACTGTGATACTAATCTAGGAATTGAAAGTATGTTCGATAAAATTATTCAAAGCAAAAACATTCCTAATTTAAATTATATATTTTCAAGATTAGAAAATAATTCTTCCTCATACAACAATTTAAGGAAAACTATTGAACTCATTGTCAATAATAATCAACACCAAATTACATTATTAAATGCTCATTTAGAACAAGATCTAACGGTTGACATAGAAACAAAATTAACTTTTTTTAAAACCCTCTTGCCTAATAAAATTATTTCTCTTAATATTGTTCCAGACATTCTTACTAAAGAGAATAAAAGTAATATCATTAAAATGTTTCACGAAGATCTAATAAGTATGCATAGAGGAATGAATGAAACGTACAATTAGCTACAGGAGTATTATAAATGGACCAATTACAAAAAAGGCATTGAAGGCTATATAAAATTATGTGTCAATTGTCAAACATCCAAATACAACAGACAAAATCTCACAATGCTACAAATAATTGCAAAAACACCAGAAAATTTTAATGACTTNAATGGCAGTGGTGTTGTGCTAATTTTTTTTTTTACCGGAACGCATATATATAATTATATAGACAGGGCCGATCCTGGGTAGGCGGCCGCTCTGTGCGGTCTCATGTCCCAAATTTGACGACGACGGGGGGGATTTCCCCCAATTTTCGCCCTGTATGTAGCATAAAAAGGAAAGGAAACGAAATAATTTAATTTTTTTTTTAAATACGTCAGCCAATTCTCGTTATCAGAAATCATCTTTAGTTTCGGAACGCGTTCCTGTCCAAAAAGGAAGTACCGGAACGACTTTCCGGAGCGTTCCGGCTCGACACCACTGGTCAATGGTAAAAATAAAGGAACGGGTGAAAGGAATTTAACACGCTGTGTGGCTCAAACACTCCACAACATTAACCTGTACGGCTCGAGCACTCCGTCAGGTAATTAATGATTAAAGGATTGTAACACTGTGTGGCTCAAACACTCCACAACAGCACCCTATAGGGTTCAAACACTCCGTCAGGTAATTAATGATTAAAGGATTGTAACACTGTGTGGCTCAAACACTCCACAACAGCACCCTGTACGGCTCAAACACTCCGCTAGGTAATTAATGATTAAAGGATTGTAACACTGTGTGGCTCAAACACTCCACAACAGCACCCTGTACGGCTCAAACACTCCGCTAGGTAATTAATGATTAAAGGATTGTAACACTGTGTGGCTCAGACACTCCACAACAGCACCCTGTACGGCTCAAATACTCCGTCAGGTAATTAATGGTTAAAGGATTTTCGCTAACGGCTCAAACACTCCGTAATTGCGTCATTTTTAATGATAATTGCACGGCTCAGGTACTAGGATTCTAACCTCTTTAATGATATAAGGCAAAAATGCCAAAACAATAAAATGGAAACCAAATCAGCAAGAATTTAGTAATTCTGATATTTAAGTAAACCTGGAAATGCTCTGTGATTAAACTCACCGGTAATTGTTGATTATTTCCACAGCTATAACAATTCAGCACAATTCAGTCCTTTCTTTTTCAAATCACATGCACGAAACACCACACACACACTAAAAATGATTAGATCTTAGCTGAGCTTACTGGCTTCAAACGTTTGTTTACAAAATGTATGCCCGCAGGTACTATTCCCTGGCTTGTCCCATGCATTTCATTTTCGACTACTCTTAAATTAATGCGTCTGGTGTCGCCGTTGTGATAGAGAACCAATTAATTAGTCTAAGGGATAAACTAAATTCAAAGAAGTAAACTTACTTCTTACATATATGATTTCCAGTGGAAGTAGCTTGTAGTAATACACGATATACAAAGTGCATGAACAAACGTGTTCGTTTTGGGTATTACCTCATAAAGAGTTTAAAGAAGCTTGCGTCGTGAATAGTTTATGAATGCTATTATGTTGAGTTTTTTTTTACAAAGTTGACGTTTTAACTATTCGTTTTACATTTTACTAAATACAAAACTATATCAAGTGAATTTAAATACATACATTAAATAAGTAAAATTAACTATCTATTATTTATTTCAAATATCAGTTTTAAAGTGCGAAATAAAAAATATCATATTGCAGTGATTATATTGTTTCACAATAAAAATGTCGAACACTATATGTAAGAATTGTGATCGCATTTTGCGTGCCGTAGCAGGCAGAAAAAAAAACAATTAAAGATGAAAAAGAAGCGGAACTCTATTCACGTTACATTGATAAAACAGTTATTATTAATGATGTGTTTTGTAACAAATGTCGAATGATACCTTACAGGTTTTTTAATTCACAACAAGAGACATCACTATCGTTTTCACAAAATGAGTCGTCAGTAGACTCTGATCACTCTGAAGAGAAAAATAAAAGCATTCTGCATACTAATAAAGGTGAAGATGAAGGGTATATCCCTCTAATGCCAGCTTTCAAAGGAAAAAGAAAACAATTAACGACAGAAGAATCTAATAGCTCCCACAAAATCACAAAACTCAGATGGGTCATTGAAGCTGTCCACGGATCAATTGGCCAAAAATATGAACTTTTTTCCATACTATGGATAATAAAATGCTGCCCAAAGTAAAATCACTTTGTAAGATTGTAGGACTTTTGCATAACAGATTCGGAAAGCGTTTGGAATCGGACAATGAATTCGCTGACGAAATTATAGAATATATGAATGCAAAAATGAATACCTGAAACACTTTGAGCGTGGAAGTTGAAACTCAAAATTGGAATAAAAAAAACCATTCAAAACATTAATGGCATCTGAAGTGATGGATTTCCCGAAACTCGGTGAACCTGAACTGAAAATATTATTCACAGGGTCATACCAATTATCTCAGGCGGTTTCATATCTGGCAGAGTTAACTGGAGATCAAGAAAGTCCTCATATAAAAGATTCACCTAATATTCTTAAAATTGAAGTTAAATCACGTCATAAAAATAGTAAAACGTATCGTTGTTACATTGATTATGTTCCGTATGGAAAAAGTTATACTGACATTAAGCGCTATATGTGTGATTGTCCAAATGACAATAGAACGATGGGTTGTTAGTCACATATAGATTCCATAATTTATTATCTACCGTATGCTAGATATCTCTCTCGTATATTTAAGCCAGCAGAGATTTTAATAAAAATTTTTGACAAAGACAATGTATCTGTTGTTATACANATCAAAATTATAAGCAAGATTCACAGCAAACCAGTCCTTCAAACAATTCAAATGAAGTTACATTATCCAATCATTCTTCAAATGACCCACAAGTTTTATTATCAACAGCTAGCGTTAAGGTATCCGATATTCACGGAAACGTTCATTATTGTAGGGCTCTCCTCGATCCTGGTTCGAATCTAGTTTTGTTACGAGCGAGTTATGCAACAGACTAGGATTACGTAAATCAAAATCAAATTTATTAATTTCTGGAGTCAATCAATCTTTGTCAAACGTAGAATTCAAAACAAATTTAAAATTTACTTCTCGTATTAGCAATTATAGTAGTGATATTTCGTGCCTAGTTTTAGATACAATTACTGCAAATTTACCTGTAAGATCATTCAAATTAAAGGATTTGAAAATACCTACAAATATTCAGTCAGCCGACCCTAAATGTAATATAAGCATATGATTATTATTTTATTCATTACAAAAGTCGCTGTCTTAAACAATCAAATTATTGGTCAGTCTTATCTCTTTTATATAGTTAGTTTTTATTTCGTCGTAAGTTTCCACGGTAGTTTAAGTTTTGTATTTATTTGTATATATCCGTATTTTTTAAGTGAATTAAATTCTTTAAACCAATTAGAAGAGTTGATTCATTTTAATGTGGTACAGCAGTACACCGGAAGAGCTATCAAACACGTGCTTTTCCTTACACCGACACTTCTACAACAGAAAAACATACACTACACCAAAGCAAGAACCAGCCAAGACGGGATCAACATATACCCAGACGGAGAATAAAACATGATGTCCATGACGAAGATCTTCGATGAAAACACCGTCCAGTACCACACATATAAATTAAGCAACGAATGAAAGTTAAAAGTTGTTCTGCGAGGCATACCTATCACAATTAGTATATAAGAGATTGTTGAGGACCTGTACAAACAAGGCTACCCAGAAATCAAAGCGGCAAGAATGTCAAACCGTCTTGGCATCCAAATCCCCCTCATAAAAATGGAAAAAGACCGTATATACAAATCCATTTATAAGCTCAAACAATGTTACAACCATGACATCACGAATTCAAATGCCTTAAATGCACCGCCAACCATTCAACATACTTGTTCATAAAACCACAAACCACTCGAACAACTACTCAGGTGAACACCCTGCCAACTACCGTGAATTAATTAAAGACAGATATACGTAAAATTTGTCATAATATTGTCTACAGTTTGGCGTTGGAATCATATTCCTAGCTCCATTACTTTTAAAGAAAGTAAATTTGCTCTTATCAGGTCATTTTTCAAGGAAACTCAATGACAGCAACAGATAAGCAGCCAAAAACTACATAAACAGTAATGTCAATGAGTAAAGTAATTAAAAATATGATATTCATTACATTTGGCTCTGGAGGAATATTCTCAATACTTAACTTGCTATATCCTTTGTACTAAAAAACATTTACAATTGCGATGAAATGGGAATTACAATCGTACAACCCCCAGAAAAAATACCAGCTGCAAAAGGACAGAGAAGAGTAGATTCAGTCACAAGTTGGGAGAAAGGAAAAAATATTACGTTGACGTGTGCAATGAGCGCTGCCTGAGTATTCATCCGGCCAGCAGGGGCTTTTTAAAAGTGCTTAGATAATAATTAGAATCACGAGTATCTCTTTGTTGAATGGCTCTCATACTTCAGCAACACGCTAAGCCACCTGCAGATGAACCAGTTCTACTAATATTAGACAGCCATGCTAGTCACATTTCCCTTCCTGTATACTAATATTGTAAGTTCAGTTACATTCATATGCTGTCTTTGTCACCACACACGTCTCATAAAATGTAGCCCGTTGACGTTTGTTTTTTGGACCACTTAAAGAACCATATAAAAAAGAGTGTGAGGAAAAAATTACGTCTTATGAAATAGCTTCTGTTAAAAAAAGCATTTAATAGTGTTGCCTCTATAAGTAAGGGAGAATGTGGATTTAGAGCTACTGGTATTTTTCCAATAAATCCCGAAGTGTTTTCAGAACAAGACTTTCTTCACACACCTCAAACTAAAGATATTGTAGGTACTTATATTCAAAGATTTAATTAAGTTACCAGAGAAAACACATGTCCACAATACAAGACAAGGCCGAAAGAAATAGCATGCGACAGTTTTAACATCCATACTAACAAGACCTACAAGAAAAATAAAACAAAAAAAAACAAAAACAAAAACCTCAATCAAAGAAGCGAAAAGGAAATGATAAAAATAAAACGAACGGTAAGGGCCACGGAAAGAAGACAAAAGTGCAGAAGAAGGGACCTGAAAGAATAAAAAGACAAGACTCCGACACAGAACAAGAAGAGACAGGAAAATCTTGAGGATACCCTGGCCAAGTATGTAAAAGCACAGGAATTGATTCAAGAGGAAAACTCCTGCATAAGAAAACAAATTGAAAACCTGCAGCAAGTAAACCAAACCACACTATCAACCACCTCTAAACGTAAAAAAACCGAAGCAACAAAAACCATCACCCAAGAACCCAAACCATAACACGGAAATTTACAACGAGTCTCCTCGTCCAAAATCTCAAAAACATAAGAAGCCGAACCAAAATGCCCTACTCGTCCAATTTAAAAAAAGGAATCATTGAAACAAACAACCGCTCCAACCCTTTAACCGAAGATATGGAAAACGAAGTACCAGAATCACAGCAGGAATACGAAGACCAGCATCAAAAGACCCACCAGTAGTTCTTAGAGAGCCCCAAAAATGGAACATCCCCACTGTTCGTTTTCTTAGAAACGAAGTTATTGAAGCAATTATAAAACTTTTATTATTTTAGTCCATTTAATTTTTATTTGCATTTTTATTTTGGCAATATTAGTTTTAAGTTATTCATAGTCATGCTCGGTCACTAGAGTCATTTTACAACCCTGCCAGTTTGTATCTTTCATCTGGTATTTCCAAATTTCTAGGCATGACTTTCCGGCAACATCTGTACATAGACCGGTTCATTTATGTTCAATGTACATGTACATTGTATTATTAGTAAATAGTCCGATCTATGTATCTCAATTGTATTTATATTCGTATTTTCAGTAACCAAAGGAGAGTCTTCACAAGCTTTTCACATCATTAACATCATTCATTTATTCATTACAAAAGTCGCTGTCTTAAACAATCAAATTATTGGTCAAACTTATCTCTTTTATGTAGTTAGTTTTTATTTCGTCGTAAGTTTCCACGGTAGTTTAAGTTTTGTATTTATTTGTATATATTCGTATTTTTTAAGTGAATTAAATTCTTTAAACCAATTAGAAGAGTTGATTCATTTTATTGTGGTACAGCAGTACACCGCAAGAGCTATCAAACACGTGCTTTTCCTTACATAATTAAATGGTCCTTCGAGCCGGATATTAAAAATAAGTGCAAAAAACTGTCGTGTGATATCATAATCGATAACGTGTGTGACTTGGCATCACAGCATCTAAATCATCATCAACGAGTGTGGTTTCACATCATCATCAACGAGTGTGGGTCCACATCATCATTATCAACCTTCACATTTCCAACTAGGACAGCGACGCAACGATCCAATCATTCACCATCAGAGGTCAAAATCGAACAATCACAGTAAGTGCGTATCCTCTCTTTCTTACCAATCCCATTTTCATATCTAACTGCTTTAATTTGAGTAATTATGGAAGCGCTAAAAGGCTTAACTATTCAAAAGGGTCAGATCAAATCGCGCCTTTCTAGATTGACAAATTATTTCAGACAAGTTTCATCCAAAGAAACTATAAGCGAAACAGATATCTTAGAATTACAAGATCGTCTCCAAAGAGACCAAGATTTGTTAAATGACTACGAACGGATTCATTTGCAAATTATCAATATTTCCGATTAAACCAACCCATGATATTGATTACGAAACGTTCGAAAACAATTTCTTTGATATCAATGCAAAAATTAAATCCCTCATTAATAGAACCAAGAACAATTCAAATCAACATATTACAAAACCTGTCAATTTAGAACCCGATATCGGAGAGAACTTTTTACGTTTACCAAGTATTCAGCTACTAACTTTTAATGGTGAGTTCGAAAATTGGTTTGAGTTTCACGATGCGTTTGATTCTTTAATACATAGTAATTTACGTCTATCTAATGTTCAGAAATTTTATTATTTAATATCGGCGTTAAAGGGCGAAGCGTCACAAGCAATTAAATCGATAAAGGTATCCTCAGATAATTATTTAATTGCTTGGGATATATTAAGAAAACGTTTTGAAAACAAAAAGCTTATCGTTCAAAATAACATTAAATCTCTTTTTAATTTAGTGTCAATTCACAAAGACTCGTACGCATCATTACAAAAATTGCTAGACAATACACTAAAAATAATTCAATCACTAAAGAATTATGATCAACCGACGGCTGATGTACTACTTATACATATAATTACTTCCAAAATTACTAGTGCAACCCGTCATGAATGGGAACTATTTCAGCCTTCTGGCGATTTTCCTAATCTACAAGAATTTTTAGGTTTTCTTGGAAAACGCTGTCACATTCTCGGTTTTATTGAGGCTACAAAAAGTATCCAAAATATAGGCAATAATCAAGGTTACAATACGTCTAGTTCTAAGGTTACTTGTAGCAAAAACACAAATGTGCATGTAAGTACATTCAAATCTATTTGTGCTTTATGCAAGGGTTCACATCCCATATTTATGTGTGAGTCTTTCCTCAAACTAACTATACAGGGTGTCCCATTTATAATAATTAAAAAAAGAACCATGGCTTCCTGACACAAAATACAACAAAAAAGTGTTATACAATTTTTCAATCCAGTGACAATTGAGCTCGCAAATCGTCTTTGTAAATGTGAACGTACAATTTGTTTCATTACGGGCCTGGATCTAGGCGACTAACATTGATCAGCTGATCTAGTGTGGATGTAACAAGTACCTATTGGGAAGAAGGCGAATGCACTTCCACCTTGTAAAAAAAAGGTAAAAATGAAAAAGAAAAGGGTACCTTTTATAAAAAATGTTGAAATTGTCCGGCATTCGCTTCAATGCAACACTGACAGCGGTGTATCCAGTTGTTGCGAATTTTGGCCAAGATACCAGGAATATTTCGAATTATACGATAGGCATTACAGTAATGTAACTCACCACCAACTGACGGTTGAATAAGAACCCTACTAGAATGCACTATCACACTACTAATTGTCCTTATTGTAATATTCTTTTATGAAATGACCACTAAATAAATAAACTAACTCTAGCAAACAAGTAAATTCCACAACAATTCAAAGCAAACTGAACAACGTGTTAGAAACTACGACATTATGTGTATTTATTCCAGCAGTGTAATTATACGAGGTTATATCAATATTTAGCTTTTTACATTTAATGAAAACAAAATAACCAAAATTAGTCCTTCTCGATACACCCTTTTATTATTACACTTGGAGTTAATGAGCCCTGCCAGGCAAAACTAACGTCAGAATGAGCAGTTTAACACATGTGTTTGGTCAAAGTAGGTCTGCATCTTGTCTCAACTTTTACAACCATAACACATACATTTGTTTTCGTACACTGGTATGTTATGTTTCAATACCTTTACCAAACTCTGGGTGGCCAGGGTTGTTTGTGCACCGCTTCTAACTATTCCGTAGTTGTTATAATTTCTTTTCTATTTAAAATAGCATAATACTGGACGTCATGGGCCACATTAGGTCACTTCAGTTTACTATCATGGGATTTTCGATTGTGATAAATACGTAGTTTTTCTAACATGTGTAGTCATCTAATGGACCTTAACGCGAGTGCATTTTCTTCGGCTGATTCGTAACTTAATACCAAACATAAACAATAACATTACCCCAAAAAGCAGCTGATTCCGACCTATTGAAGGTGAATTTTTCTACGATCAGCTGGCAATCGTAATTAATTTGCGATTGTGCAGAGCCGTCATCAAAACTGTTATAATTTTTTATGTTGTTTCAAAAGTCAAAAGTGTTATAACATTTTATGCTCCAAATGCCCGTAGGAGTCTGTGGTATAAATATTAATTTATTATAACTGGGACACCCTATATATGAGCGTATTTCGCAAGTGAAGCGACTCCGATTATGTTTAAACTGTTTGAAACCATTTCATGAAATTAGGGAATGTAAAATGCGAAATTGTAAAAAGTATGACAAAAAGCACAACACTCTTTTGCACATAGAAAATCAAAATTAACACCTTAAATCCAAATTCTAAGCAAGATTTGCAGCAATCCAGTCCATCAAACAATTCAAATGAAGTTACTTTATCTAATCATTCCTCAAGTAACCCACAAGTTTTATTATCAACGGCTAGTGTTAAGGTATCCGATATTCACGGAAATGTTCATTATTGTAGGGCTCTTCCCGATCCTGGTTCGCAATCTAGTTTTATTACGAGCGAGTTATGCAAGACGCTAGGATTACGCAAATCAAAATCAAATTTATTAATATTTGGAGTCAATCAATCTTTGTCAAAAGTAGAATTCAAAACAAATTTAAAATTTACTTCTCGTATTAGCAATTATAGTAGTGATATTTCGTGCCTAGTTTTAGATACAATTACTGCAAATTTACCTGTAAGATCATTCAAATTAAAGGATTTGAAAATACCTACAAATATTCAGTCAGCCGACCCTAAATGTAATATAAGCATATGATTATTATTTTATTCATTACAAAAGTCGCTGTCTTAAACAATCAAATTATTGGTCAGTCTTATCTCTTTTATATAGTTAGTTTTTATTTCGTCGTAAGTTTCCACGGTAGTTTAAGTTTTGTATTTATTTGTATATATCCGTATTTTTTAAGTGAATTAAATTCTTTAAACCAATTAGAAGAGTTGATTCATTTTAATGTGGTACAGCAGTACACCGGAAGAGCTATCAAACACGTGCTTTTCCTTACACCGACACTTCTACAACAGAAAAACATACACTACACCAAAGCAAGAACCAGCCAAGACGGGATCAACATATACCCAGACGGAGAATAAAACATGATGTCCATGACGAAGATCTTCGATGAAAACACCGTCCAGTACCACACATATAAATTAAGCAACGAATGAAAGTTAAAAGTTGTTCTGCGAGGCATACCTATCACAATTAGTATATAAGAGATTGTTGAGGACCTGTACAAACAAGGCTACCCAGAAATCAAAGCGGCAAGAATGTCAAACCGTCTTGGCATCGAAATCCCCCTCATAAAAATGGAAAAAGACCGTATATACAAATCCATTTATAAGCTCAAACAATGTTACAACCATGACATCACGAATTCAAATGCCTTAAATGCACCGCCAACCATTCAACATACTTGTTCATAAAACCACAAACCACTCGAACAACTACTCAGGTGAACATCCTGCCAACTACCGGAACTGCCCAGACAACCCCAATAAAAAAACAGTAGAAGAACCACGTAAACCAAAATCCCAAGCTCCTTTATACAGCCAAACTACAAAGGCAGACACCACATACAACAATCAAGAAGATTTAACCAAACTCATAGGAGAAATGTTCATACACTACAGTCTACTTAATTCAACGGCATAACAAGCAGCAAAATTCTTAAACACCACCAAGCAACTCCTTCTTCAAACATACCAATGAATGACACCATCAAAAGGATACCTTCTAATCTAAAAGCATAATGGAATGAGCAGTCACTTCCGGGAAAAATTACACAACAGCTCTACAAAAACGACCGCACTCGCAGTGAAGGAAGTGATATACATTAAAAACTCCATAAAACACGATCTGCTCCCTTCCACCCCAAAAGACTCAATAAAGAAGCCACTGGATTCAACTAGAGATCAAGAATATCGGAATAACCCACATGTACAGTATTTATTACCTGCCACAAAAGAACAGCAGCTACCGAACTACGTAAACGAGATGAACAAACTACTAAAAGGCAAGGCACCTCAAAAATTATCATCGGGGTCTCAACAGCAAACATCATGAATGACATTCAAAGATCGAAAACGCCAGAGGGAAACACCTAAAACAATACCCCGATCAACAACGGCTCCTGGTTAATGCTCCTACAACACCTACCCGCTACACATACTCACGAAATCATCAGACATTTTCGATACGCCATTTTGAAAAACATATCACAACAATTCCTTGTAAACGTCATATATGACAGCGGCCTAAACTCAGACCACATCCCAATAATTTTCTATGTAGAATCTAGCCATAGCAAACCACATTGAAAACCGGTTCAGACCATTAGCTTCGATGTGCTAATTGTTGGAGGGTAAGGTAAATAAAACTAAATAACAACTACCAATAACAGCAACAACGATAACACTTATATTTTACAAAACATAACAAGGAGCAGAGTAGGTAGAGAACAGATAGAGGTGATAACTCAAGCGAAGGTTAGTAAGAACTCCTTTCTCAAAATCATTTTTCCAAAAAGGAAATGTTAGAAAAACTAGGAAGGAGAAGTTGATCGTTGATAGATGAATGTAGGGTGCCAATAGAGTTGAACGATATAAGAGTAGGGTAGTAGTAGTGGTACCGAGGGTTGAATGTACCGAAATAATGAAATGCTAGGAATTAGAATATAGTCCCAAATCACCGAAGAAACCCATCATAAAATTGCCATTAAGAAAAGATAAATGCTATAGACGTCATGCGGTTAGTATGCGAAGTTGAAATGTTAATAGGGATTATAGGAAAGTACAAGCAATAAAGTTATTTAGATATAGAAATAGAATACAAAAGAATTAAGACCCAAAAGAATTCGAACACCATAAATGAAATAGATATTTACAAGTTGTAGAATAACAATAAAATTTTCATTGGAAGTATATACAAAAGATTCAGATATTAAGCCATTGTCGAAAGTATGATTAAAATCCCGTTTTATTCGTATGTTGCGATAACCGCCGCAGACCAAACCCGATCGACGAAATTCTTCAACCCATTAATTATGGAAGCAATACTCCTTATGCAACTGCACGTCGAACTAGAAAATAAAAAAATCCTCCTGGACCACCAGTTTGGGTTCAGATAACACCATTCCACTATTCGTCAACTCGCCAGAGTCACCTCTTCGCTGCAATCCTCCTTGATATAGAAAAGTCTTTCGATTTCATTATTACTATTTTTTTCGATATTTGTTTACTTCTTTTAAGTACATTGGACTATTTTGTTCACTAAAAGGTCAATTTATGCGTTGGAGGAAGTGTCAATTTATGTGTTGGAGGAACGGCAACTTCTCGAATTTCTAAGACAGTCTTGATCTTGCTTTGCTCATCACTATTCAGTTAGTTTTATATCCTAAGAGAAAACAATTTCCAAATTCTTGCCCAAGTTATTCAATTTTTTCAGATTTTATACCTGCTCGAAAAATTTACGTAAGTTCACGTAGACTCTTCCCAGAGATCACACCAAGGGTTAAACTGTAAGCAAGTAGGGGCTAATTAACATAGTTACCTACTGATAGAAATACAGCATTAATCTCTGTTCCGTTAACAATTATTTAATATCTAGTTTGTTAAAATGGAACAAATTGATTTTCTTGTTTATCTAACAAAAAGTCAACTGGAATTGACGACATCGGCTAATACATAATTGGCTATTTTATGTACATTTGTCTGTGTTAGTGGGCGTTCGAATGACTACAGATTTATAGCGAGTGTTGAATCAGTTTTAATCTCTATTCCGTTAACAATCATTTAATATCTAGTTTGTTAAAATGCAATAAATTAATTTTCTTGTTTATCTAACAAAAAGTCAACTNGCATTTTATTAGATTTAAAGTATTATCAAACCAAATAAAGCACTTTTTTTCCAAATTTCGAGAATGTTCCTCTTATCTTTTTTAATTGTCATTTGTAAGCCCACTCAGTGCACAAATTGGCATATACACTACGCTGATCAAATAATCAGTCGTAAATGATCGAGAACACCCACTAGGTTGACGGGCGAGTTATGTTATCGCCCTTCGTTATTCAAAGCATGAAGTAATGAAACACTTAGCAACATCGAGCTGGTATTTAGACAGGTCAATGCCTATTTGATGTTAACCTACAAAATTGAGATATTGCTAACCGTTTGTAATTGGTTTGTAAGCAAATAGAAATCGAGTTCGAACATTTGGCGTTAACTAATAAAAGTATGATCTTAGTCGGCCCAAAAATATATTATAATTATCGTTTGGTAGTCAATATTTAATTAATAATTCGCAAAAACATAGTACCAACATGAACAAGTCGAAAAGAAAACATGTTTGCGTAATGGCTTTAAGTTTATAAAATTGCCTTATTAACATTATATTTTACGTTATGCAAATCCACAAATTTAATTAGTGCTAATTGTGAACCTAGATGACTATAACGTAAATTCGGAATCGGTTTCTTTCCGGCAACATTGGAATGTGTTTACCTGCTTTAGAGCAATCTAACGTATTCCTTATTAGAGGCCCCACTCACCGTTCTTTTAGGTTCCGAATATATATAGATGTACACAATGTGTGTTGCGAGTTTCGATGATTTAGGGAGCCGGACCATAGGTTCAACCATAATGGAGGGGTTCTTAAAGAGAAACCAGACTAAGACAAGTCCCTGAAAGAGGGCAGCAGCTCTTTCAGTACTCAGGGTGGCAGAGATCACGAGGATCGGTATGGCACTCTGATGCACAATACTGCGATGTGGAAGGCAACGGGAAACCACCACATTATGATCCCAAGTAAAACGTTCAACTACTGAAATTAAATGATGGCGTCCTCTGGGGTAAAGCACTCCGGACGTAAACTAGTCCCCCATTCGGATGTCCGGGCGGGGACTACCTCGGGGGATGTCATCAATAAGTGCAATAGGGATAGGTGCAATGTTTCACGAGTCGGAGCGTGGAATGTTAGGTCAATGAGGCAGGTAGGGAAATTAGAAAATTTAAAAATAGAGATGGATAGATTAGAATTAGATATAGTAGGTATAAGTGAAGTCCGTTGGCCCGAAGCTGGAGACTTCTGGAGTGGGGACTTTAGAGTAATACATACAGGATCTGTAGAAGGTAATTCAGGTGTAGGAATTGTAATGCGTAGGAAAGTAGGGCAGAGTGTAGAAAGTTATTTACAAAAAAGCGATAGGATAGTTATGGTTAAATTAAACTCAAAGCCGGTAAGAACGGTATTAGTGCAGGTCTACATGCCTACATCATCTTACAGTGATGAAGACGTAGAAGCAGTTTATGCAGATATAGAAGACGTGTTAAGTTTAGTGAAAGGACAGGACAACCTAATAGTTTTAGGAGATTTCAACGCAGTAATAGGTGAAGGTAAAGTGGGTGCAATAGCAGGTTCTTTTGGATTAGGCAATAGAAATGATAGGGGAGATAGGCTGATAGAATTTTGCGATAAACATAACTTAACCGTCGCGAATACTTTATTCAACCATCACGTTAGGAGGCGCTATACGTGGAAGATGCCAGGTGATTTAGGGAGATATCAGTTAGATTACATACTTGTTAGGCAAAGATTTAAAAATCAAGTGAAGGACTGTAGGAGTTATCCAGGAGCAGATATAGATAGCGATCATAATTTAGTAGTTATGAAGACCAATCTTAAATTCAAAATTCTGAAAAAGAGGGCAGGTAGGAGACGTCTCGACTTAGAAAAGCTAAAATGTAACGAAGCGCGTGATAGGCTAGGTAAAATGACAGACGAAATACTAATGGCGGCTGGAGAAACGAATGACGGGGACATAGAGACAGAATGGAACTGCATTAAAACGTGTCTAAAGTCAGCAGCTACAGAGGTACTAGGTCTTAAACAAAACGAAAGTAGGAAACCCTGGATAACAAATGAGATTGTAGGATTAATAGACGAAAGGCGGAAATACAAAAACAGGACAGACGAAGAAGGGCAAAAAAGATATAAAGCTATAAAGTGGGAAATAATTAGGAAGTGTAGGGCAGCTAAGGAACAGTGGATTGATAGGATGTGTAAAGAAGTAGAAGAAAAGTTTGAAGTAGGTAAAACCGATGAGGCTTATAATATAATTAAAAGGAATTTTAGAGATGTAGGATACAGTAGTAATAATATAAGAAACGAGGCAGGGGTCATGTTGATAGAAAATGAGGAAAAGGCAGATAGGTGGAAAGAATATTTAGAGAACCTTTACGCAGGCCCTGAGTTAGGAGATATATTAGAGAAGGAAGATAGTGTGGAAATAGATGAGCTTGGTTATCCCATAATGAGAGAAGAGTTCGATGTAGCATTAAAAAATTTAAAGAATAATAAGGCGCCAGGTGTAGATGGGATACAGGGGGAAATTCTAAAACATGCAGGACAAGAGGTTAGAGATCGTATGTTTAAGTTAGTTAGTCACATTTACGAAACGGGGAAAGTCCCAGAGGATTATAAACGGAACGTAGTAGTAACATTACCTAAGAAGAGGGGCGCGGATAGGTGCGAGAAATTTCGAACAATTAGCTTAACTTCCCATGCGTCAAAAATCTTAACTAGAATTGTACAGAGGAGGATGGAAAAAAGGGCGGAAGAACTATTAGGGGAAGATCAATTTGGGTTTAGAAGAAATAGAGGAACGCGGGAGGCCATTCTAGCTTTACGGGTAGCAATAGAGAAAACGATAGAAAAAGGAAAGAGTGCGTACATAGGATTTGTAGATTTAGAGAAAGCTTTTGACAATGTTAAATGGGACAAGATGTTAAATATACTTAAAAATGTAGGGATGAATTACAAAGATAGAAGAGTGATACTTAGTTTGTATAAAGAGCAACAGGCAGTTATAGAGCTGGGGATGCAACGTAGAGAAGTAAATATTAGGAAGGGAGTCAGGCAGGGATGCACACTGTCACCGCTACTTTTTAATCTATACATCGAAGACGCCATCAACATCATTAAAGACAGTACAACTGTAGGGATAGATGTGCAAGGGCAAAAGATTAGTATGCTTAGATTTGCAGATGATATAGCAGTATTAGCATCTAGCAAGGAGGACCTAGAGATAGCTTTAAATAAAATGGAAGCGGTACTGACAGATCAGTACTGTATGAAAATAAATAAAAGTAAAACTAAAATACTGATATGCAAGGGAAGAAAAAGTAGGGAAAGAGCGAATATAAAGATAGGAGACGAAAAATTAGAAGAAGTGGCTGATTTTAGATACCTAGGAAGTCAGATAAGTGAGGATGGAAGGAGTAGTAGGGATATAAAGCAGAGGATAGCGCAGGGTCGTGTCGCCTTTAATAAAAAGAAGTCACTTCTATGCTCGCGAACGGTTAATTTAGAAATTCGAAAAAGGTTGTTAAAGGTGTATGTTTGGAGCACGGCGTTGTACGGGTGCGAAACATGGACAGTGGGAGCGGCGGAAAAGAAAAGGTTAGAAGCGTTCGAAATGTGGTGTTATAGGCGGATGATGAGGATATCGTGGGTAGAAAAGGTTAGAAATGAAGAGGTATTGGAAAGAATAGGAGAACAGAGGACTCTATGGAAGTCAATAAAAAATAGGCGAGATAGGTTGGTAGGACACCTTCTCAGGCATGAAGGTCTAGTCAGAGACATATTAGAGGCAGAAACAGGAGTTAGGAGGGGTAGAGGTAGACCTAGATTAGATTACTCTTCGCAAATAGTTAAGGATGTGGGTTGTTCTAGTTTTAGGGAAATGCGAAGTTTAGCTCAGGATAGGAAAGAGTAGAGGTACGTGTCCAACCAGTCTTAGGACTGATGACCTTATGATGATGATGATGATGTACACAATGTCAAATTATCACATACTTAATCAAAAAGTAATACACCTGGAAAAAATAATAATGCTTTCCAACCTGGAAAAAATCCTGTCAGTAATTAACAATATAACCTACGTTAATATCAAAAGTTTAAAAATCGGGTAAGATAACGAATTCGCATTGCGCACTTTCTAGTTGATATAACAGTTTCATGTTATGGTGGTGACATCTCACCAAGGGTAAGCAAATTAAGTTTCTAGCCCAAATCGGCATTCTACACATACTCAATATGATATTATTATGATTATTTGTTTTTCGACCACTTGTTGTAATATTGTGCTCGTGCGACATAAGGTTTTCCAGGAGTTTTTCCAGGTATCTTATTGCAAAATTGTGTTTAAGCACTAGTAATAGTAATTGTTTATCGAATGCGAGTATAATTTTTGTTAATAATAATGGAAGATCTTGGAGCAAGGCAGATTTATATTCAGCCTTAACTGCTATAGATGGAGGTCAATCTTGCAATAGTGCTGCTGATCATTACAAAATTCCAGAAGAAGAACATGGAGGAAGATTTCGAGATACTTTTAGTATGAACCAAAGTGACGCTCTGGCAAAATACATCAAAGATATCGACAGAAGAGCATGTGAGCTAACAAAAATACAACTCGGAAGACTAGTTTTTGACTATGGAGAGCAGAATAACATCACTCATAGGTTCAACAAAAAATTAAAAATGGCAGACAAGGATTGGATACAACATTTCTAAAAGTATACTAACTCTACACTTGAAAGGCCAGTTCTTCTGCTAGTCGATAATCATTCGTCCCACATTTCGCTGGAAGGGATAAATTTTTGCCGAGAAAACGGAATCGTTATGGCAGGATTTCCACCTCACACCACTCACAGGTTGCAGCCTTTAGATGTGTGTTTTTTTGGACATTTAAAAACGTTTTTCTCACAAGAATGCGATTCATTTGTTCTGAATAATAGTAGCGAAGCTGTGACTGACAAAACCATTTGCCGAATTTTTACCAAAGCCTATGTAAAAGCTGCAACGGTTGGAAACGCAATGCAAGGATTCAGAAGATGTGGAATAGAACCATTCAGAAAGAGAATTTATTCCGCAAGAAGCTCCTCCAATAGCAGAGGCCACCATTATTTCACAGAAAATCACCAATTCTCCAGAAGATTCGTCGGAAGATGAACTGCCTTTGAGTCATTTTGTAAAAAGTGTAAAAAAATATTCTTGTTCTATCCTAGTAGAAGAATTACCGACCGAAAATAACATTCATATACAGACTAATAACTCTGTGCTATCTAATAACAATAAGGCCAAACCAGTAGGCCCAGATGTGTTAAAAGTAAAAAGAGATATTTTTGGATCATCCTATAGTAAAGATATCCAACGCCTTGGTCTTAGTGAAATTAAAAATAAAGATATCCAGCGTCCCGGCCTCAGTGGAATTCTGAATAAATATACTCAGCGTCTCGGTCCCACTGGCATTCAGAATAAAGATATTCAACATCCTGGTCCTAGTAAAATAAAAGAAAATGTTATTCAATCAAAATATCCCAACCGTTGCATTAATGAAAATAATAATGCACAAGATGTAGGGATATCCTTATGGAACATACGGCCATTTCCAAAATATGAAAGACCCGAAAATAAAAGAAAAAAAAAGTGGTTACGAGTATAATTACAAGTACCCCAATTAAAAAACAGCTAGAGGAAAAATTAGAGGTTGAGAAGCATAAAGAAGAGGCCAGAAGATTGAGAATTCAGAAACACACGGGAAAAGGTATAAAAAAACAAAGTCACCCCTCCACTACAGCAGAAAGTGAAGAAACGATATGCCCAGGTTGTCACGAAAGATCGTAGATCCGCCTGTAGAAGACTGGATCCAGTGTTCGAAGTGCCAAAGGTGATGGTGTGACTCCTGTAGTGATTATTTAGGAGTGGGAACTTACATATGCGATTTATTTTAATACTTCATCTTACCCGCATAAGTTCGTCATCTTAGCCTACTACTGGGTAAGATGACGAATTTTGCACAAAACTAGAATTTAATTTTTTTTTAATAGATATATTTAGTTTTTTATAGCAAATATTATATATTTCTGTTTAGTAAATATTTGAGATAACATATAAATAAAAACTTATTGAAAACAATTATCAGTATTAAAAGAAATAAATATATTTTGTTAGCATCGCCAATTTACCCGACTTTCCCCTATTTCAAATCTTCGCCACTTAGTAAATGTATAAAAATTGAAATGTACAGATTTAAGCCTATCGTTGATTACACTTTTTGTACTCTCGAATATGACAGATTAACTCGATACACTTATTGAGATTTAAATATAGTAATAACCTGTTGGAATATTCCTGTTTCCTGTTTTGTTTAAAAAAATATAGGTTGGATTAGTTAAAAAAACAAACAAGAGACGCACAATCTTGCTATCATAAAACTTAAATGAAGCAGTTCAGGTAAAAATGCGTTTGTAATTTTTGTACGGTTAAATTCAATGCATTAGTCAACTAATTTTTAAATTAACTTTAAATACTACAGATAACTTCAAATTAATGCGAAAAAAATGTTTCTGCTGTAACTCCCTCACCGGGGATCAAACCGGTGCCCCTGGTATTAGTACTCTACTACTAAGCTGCAACGAGGTAACAGCAGCAACCCGACGATAGGTACCTAAGAGTATTGATGTTATTATTCAATATAGTTCCCTTAGAGGGCGATACAACGATTATAGAAGTCATACAATTTTTCGATACCGTTTTTATAATGCGATTTGTTTTTAGCCTCAAAATAGGCTTCAGTTTCGGCGATTACCTCTTCATCGGCGCAAAAGTTTTGTCCAGCAAGTACCCTCTTGAGGCCTGAGAACAGAAAAAAGTCGCTGGGGGACAGATCTGGAGAGTACAGTGGATACAGAAGCAATTCGAAGCCCAATTTATGGAATTTTGCCATCGATTTAATTGATTTGTGACACGGTGAATTGTCGTGATAAAACAGCACTTTCTTTTTCAAACAACAAACGTTCTTTCACTAAAAATGCTAGCTCAGATACTAATTGTGCAACAGCTGTCAAATTTATACACGTGTCTTTTGAAGGTTAGGGCTAACTAAAGATCATATGGATTTGATACTAGCAGAGCCATATATGGGTCAACCTACGAACTTTTCAGCCCGCCCTTGTATAGTTTGCATATAAACTACACGGAAAAAATTAATTGGCCCTGACAACAAAATAAAATATGTTACATAGATTTTATTTCAAAAAACAAATATTTACTTAAGTAGACAAAAGTACTTATTGATTTTAAAAATTGCTTTACGTACAAACAGCAATAGTTTCCTTATGAAGCAAACATTTGTAGGCGTGTTTACTATTTATAACAAACTAGTTTGTTAAAAGAAAATAATTACTAATGTACTATGCTCTGGTAACAAATAAGTTTGTTGAAAGTTACAACGCCATAATAGTAATATTTCTAAGCGCTTGCGTGATACACATTACACATCGTTTCAAATTCATTTTGTTTTTAGTTTTAATGTGAAATAGATACATCAGATAAAAGTTGTGAGAAAAAAATGAAAGTGGTTAATTTGTTGAAGGAATGGAATTTAGAACTTCTGATTCGGCAGTTTGAGGGTAACTAATATTTTTACAGAATATCACAAATATTAGCGATTTAGGGGGTACATAAATGAAGCAGTTTTTACATACTGAAATTACAGTTTTTTCTGAATTATATGTTACAACATGGTTTAGATTGCGAAGGTATTATCTGACTAGAAAGTACTACCGACCTATTACCGGAAATAGAAGAAAAATGGAGAAAAACTCACTTGTTGCGTCAAGGTCAAGAAGGTGATTCCTGAAGCAACCCCAAGGCTGTACACTGGTGTAACTATGTTTAAATAAAAGTAGATAGACGTTGTTAAGTTGTTTTAAATTTTACAGCTCCAATGTGATTTCGACTTTATCCTGAGAACGCAACAAAAATGTAATTCATTAAACTTTAGCATTGATTTGTGAAATATTTGCTGTTTTCTAAAATAGTAATGTTTTAGATCGCTGGCGATATTAAACCAGCTTGGAAAGGTGGTAAAAAAATTACGATCTTTTGGAGACACTCTTAGAGATATACATTCAACATATGTATCAATCGACAATTTTCTCTACAATCTTCCAAAACCATTAGATGCAGTAAAAATATAAAAATCTAACCGATATTTTATTTAAGAATATCGTACGTTTACCTGGAGTGCTTGGATGCGTCCACGTGCGATTATCACTTTAAAGTCATAAAAGAACATGCCTACTTATTCAGTCTTGTATTTGCTTCTTAATGCACATTTTGCAGGAAGTATTTTTTAATTATTATGTTGTAATGTTGACCGAAGAAATCTTTTAAGACGTTGAGAATGTAATGAAGTAGCAATAAACATATTAAAAAGTACCTTAGCCGTATTGAAAATACTAGACACAGTTGCGGAGATTCTATAAATTGTCCAAAAAGTGGTCTTTGCTGTTTGAATTTGTTTCGCCATTTGTTATTAGTGGGTAAAAAAAAGGAGAATAATTTCAAACCATATCTCTGACATGAAAATAACTATATGTTACAACTCAAAATGTCAAAAAGATAAAACTGATCACTTTTTCGAGAAAAAAAGGTTCGTCATGAGTACACAGCCACACTAAAAACAAATCCGCCTAAAGGTCTGACTATGTATAGGGTAATTGTGCCAGTAGTCAGCCTTTTAATTTTTTAATTTTAAATGTGTATTGAAAATACATCTTACGAAGTTTTATCACTAGTGTATGATTTTTTAAGTATCTCAATTACACTGTACGTGCCCAAAGAATGTACTTGTTTGTCATACTTGCGTGAAAAACTCGCTTTTTGTACCGTAAAACTGGGATAAAAGTCNCATCTTAGCCTACTACTGGGTAAGATGACGAATTTTGCACAAAACTAGAATTTAATTTTTTTTTAATAGATATATTTAGTTTTTTATAGCAAATATTATATATTTCTGTTTAGTAAATATTTGAGATAACATATAAATAAAAACTTATTGAAAACAATTATCAGTATTAAAAGAAATAAATATATTTTGTTAGCATCGCCAATTTACCCGACTTTCCCCTATTTCAAATCTTCACCACTTAATAAATGTATAAAAATTGAAATGTACAGATTTAAGCCTATCGTTGATTACACTTTTTGTACTCTCGAATATGACAGATTAACTCGATACACTTATTGAGATTTAAATATAGTAATAACCTGTTGGAATATTCCTGTTTCCTGTTTTGTTTAAAAAAATATAGGTTGGATTAGTTAAAAAAACAAACAAGAGACGNTGATGATAATTATTAAGTGTTAAAAACATATCAAAAAAAAATATATATTTGAAATCAGTAACAAAATTTGAATATTTATGATTATTTATGAAATCAGCTGCGAAGGTTGTAAACTCAAATATGTTGGACAAACAAACCGTGCAATTTCCACATGATACAATGTACATATCGCTCACTTTAAATTAGATAGGATTGATAAATCTAGTGTTGCCCAGCATATTTTCAATACAAATCACCCTATAAGCCCTCAATGTTTAAGGTTAATCAAAGAAGTCTCTTGTAAATCAGAACTTGACGCTTGGGAAAGTTTATACATTTCAAAAGAATAAAAATATTCTTATGAATTCAGATGATAGCCCAATTCCTCATTCAGTCCTGTTTTAACTTTTGCAGTAGGTTTAATTGATTACAATAAGTTTTCGTTTGTTGAAGCATACGTAGATAAAACCGGGTCAATAGGACTTTTGAACTGCGACTAATGAACACGCTCGTTTACGGTTTTATAACGTCCCCTTTTCCCAGGTAGGTTGTGATGAAGCATGCGTTTTTTACATAAAATAGGGCCATAAAGGCCTTATGAATTGTACTAACTGTTATTGACACTCACATTCCCTCCAAATCTAATTCCTCACTTGTTTATAGAAGCATACATTTGTAGAGCTGTTTTTCGTGGCCAAAAGAATGGCTTCTAAAATATGTTACAAATGGCATTGAACGTATTCAAGTTTTCCTCCCAAACCTATGTAATTNACAAACATCACAGACATACTTTTCTCTTGATCATCTTAGGTATCACTATAGAGATTGTCATTGCAAATTCCACATTTTTCCTTATTTTCAGTATCAGTTCCTGTTGCTTCATTATGCCCATTCCGTAAACCCCGCTTCTTTTTTGTCGTTATTTTTTTACGATTTGAGCTTTCCGCATTTCCTTTCCTACTTGGTTTTTTTAATACTTTTTCGTGTCCCTGATCTTCTGTTTGTTGCAAAAAAGCACGATATGCCTCGGAAGATATAGCAGCAGGCATATTCTGAATCAGACAACTTTTCCTTCTAGTAAAATTATTTGGCGGATTTAGAAAAGTGTTTCGTAAAAGCCGAATTATTTCCCTTTTTTTGTGATGCTGATTCACCGCCAAAACTCTTGTTTAATTGGTTTCTTTGTACAGTAAAGTTTTCAGGCGCCACAGTCGTTACAAAAAATTTGTTTCTCGCCTTCTTTAATCCTTATGTCACTGAGTATTTGAATCACATTATTCCGTTTTGGTTCCTCATTTTCTTTCCGAGTTTCATCATTTATTGCAACCCCAGCCGTCACGATTACATTTCCAGCCAGTACCACCTGCTTTTCTTAATTTTTCATGTAATAACCCTTTCTTATCTACCTGTAGCTCATGGGTTTGTTAACCTGTTTCTTGTCTCTTTCCTTCTCGGTTTACCGCATTCGCCCCCACCGTATTTGCCTCTGCTTCTGAAGGTATCACCCTTTCATTTGTTTCAAAGTATGAGCCTTCTAATGCTGGAAACTCCTAATTAATATCCGTAAATTCTATTTCCAAGGATGTATTAGCAACGTCTGACATTTTGCAATCATCATGTGTGCTAGGTCGTATGACCGTATTGCTTTGCTTTTCCTCCGTTTCCAATTTTCCCACATCAGATCCAACCTCATCTGTTGCAACACACTTAATTTTAACGTTGGTTGTGTATTGTGCTACTGTCATTATCAACAAATATAAATTCTGCTTGCTACAGTATTTCAGAATCATAATTTAGTAAAGCGGCGTTATCCAAGTCTGGAGTAGGAATAGCTCTAAGGATCCCATTTTCCCCAATCGCATAGAAGGTAACCTTAGTTTTGAGACCTTCTAGTTTCGATAATATGGTCTCTAAATCTGCATTTTTATCCAAACAGGCCTGCAGACCTGACAACACATCTATGGCTACATTTAACTTTTCATCCGAATACTCTGTCACGTTATTTTCAAATATTTTTTCCCGATAATTTTTTATACATTTGGAATAATTCACTAAATCTGGGTTAAAGGGAAAAAGTTCATATTGTCTGAACCCATTTATTAAAGAATTTATTAAACAGGGCAGGGTTCGGCTACTGTGTGAATCAGCAGGTAAATTCTAAAACAGTACCTGGAGTGATTGACAGATATTGTAGGAATCTAACCAGTGAACAGAAATGCAAAGTGCAACATCTACTTTGTCAGAATTTCGACGTCTTTGAGACTGACAAGAATGGTAGGGGAAGGACCAATATCGTAAAACACAAGATCAATGCCGGTAATGCGCAGCCTATTCGTCAAAGACCTAGACATACATACAATTAAGACATCTTTTCGAAGTGAGTTAGTTTAATATGAAATATCATTCTGAAAATTCATCTCTCGTAGTTTAGTGGTTAGAACAATGGTACGTAAAGCCAAGGGTCCCGGGTTCGGTTCCCGGCGGGGGTGTGACAACAGCAACAATTTTTCCCTCATTAATTTGAGGTAGCGTGTAGTAGGTATAAAATTCAAAAATGAATTTTCAGAATAATATTTCAAAAGACCTAGACGATTGCCCCTGGTTAAGAAGGAAGAAGCAGAGCTAATAATCCCCGAAATGAAGGAGACCGGTATAATTGAGCCATCCTCAAATTGATGGTAGTTTTAGTAAAGAAGAAGGATGGGACAACCCGTTTCTGTGTGGATTACCGACAGCTCAACAACGTAACCAAGAAAGACAGTTATCCACTACCGCGGATTGATGACACCTTGGACATGCTTTCTTACTCAAAAATATTTTCTACATTCGATTTAAAGAGCGGATACTGGCAAGTTGCTTTAGATGCTGCCGTAATTCCAGCAATGTGAGAATGGGAGCCGTTCTTTCGCAGTTACAAGATGACTAAGAGATGGTAATCGGCTATTTTAGGAAGACCTTATCAAAAGCCGAAAGAAACTACTGTGTCACTAGTCGAGAGACGCTGGCTGTAGTCAAAGGTGTAGAACATTTTTATAAATACCTGTATGGACGAAAATTCACCCTCCACGAATGCCGATGTACTTTCCAGAAGATCTTGTCAAACAGACTGCAAGCAGTGTGATCGAATGGAAATGAATGAAAAGGCAATTCGACGCGTCGCGGTAATCGATAAGGAATGGTTACCTGAAAATATAAAACACGACCAAGAAAACGACCCGAACTTGAAGAAGGTGATGGAATGGAAGAGAGACGGAAAACGACCATCGTAACAGCAAATTTCTTCCTATACCCAAGTACTAAAATCGTTATATACTCAGTGGGATTCAATGGTTTTGGAGGATGGCATCCTGTAGCGTGTTGTTGAAAGTCCAGATGGGGAGAAACATAGGAAGCAACAGGTTATTCTTCGAAACATTCTTCATGATGGATCATCTGGCGGCCATTTTGGAATGAATAAGACGCTTGGGAAAGTTCGAGAGCAATTTCATTGGATAAACTGTAAGGAAGATGTCAAGAATTGGTGTAAGAATTGTACCACCTGTGCAGCGAGTAATGGACCACAGAAAAGGCCAAGGGCGCCAATGCGTTAATACAATGTCGGTGGCCCCTTCGAACGAATCGCAAACGATGTGGCGGGTCCATTCCCAGAGTCCGAGAAAGGTAACAAGTACATCGTGGTTATGGACCATTTTACCAAGTGGGTTGAAGCCTATGCCCTTCCGAACCAGGAGTCCGAAACCATAGTTGAGGAGCTGGTGAATGAGTTAATCAGTCGTTTTGGGGTGCCCTTGGAGTTACACTCAGACCAAGGGAGGAATTTCGAATCGGATGTATTCCGTGGAATATGCGAGCTCCTAGGAATAAATAAATATCGAACTACTCCACTCCATCCACAATCGGACGGCATGGTTGAGCGAATGAACCAAACCTTGATTAAATATCTCTCCAAGGTTGTGTGATCACCAAAAGGACTGGGACCGTTATTTGCCTTTATTTTCAATGACATACCGTTCATCTGTCCACGAAACGACTCGCCAAACACTTGCCAGTGTCCGTTTTGGAAGGGAGTTACGACTATCTTGTGACCTGAAATTCGGCTGTAAACCAGGAGATGATTTGGCTGGAGAAGATTATGTTACCAACCTCCGAAGAAAGCTTAACGATATCCACGAGTCGGTTTGTCTGCATGCACAGATTGCTAGTGACAGGATTAAAGAAAACTACGGTATCAAGGCTACAGCAGGTATTTTTGGTTGTATAATCCTCGTCGTCGCCATGGACTATCACCTAAGTTCCAACAAAATTGGAAAGAACCCTATGAGATTGTGGATTAACGACGTGATCTACCGAATTAAGAAAACTCCAAATGGGAAGCCGAAGGTAGTCCATTTTAATCGCTTGGCTTCATTCGCCGGTGATAATGAAGAAGAGGCGCGGGCCAGATTATTATGAACTAATGAAACTCAACAACGTAGGCCGACCAACATGTATTCAGCTTCACAACTGCTTAACGCTACAGTTTTTTGTTTCTTGCTTTCCCAAGAAATAGCAGATTCAGATTTCATAAAACAGAATCCTGTGTATGACCGTCTATCAATTGAGCAACTTGCCCAATTTGCATCTACAAATCCCACCAGGTCTGCTCTTCCATTGGAATATTTGGTCGAGTCAGTAAAACCAAATACATTAAGCTACCTAGTAGTTTTTGGTATGGTAATTTATTATCACAAACATTTGACTTTTCTATATCTAATTTACACTCTATAGGAGTATCAACTAAATTAGAATCAGACATATTAAATTTTTGTAACAATTGTTCGATATAATGCTGCTAATCTATAGTGATTACATTAGAGTTTCTGTTAATGTTGATTTTCATGCTTAAGTATTGCTTAACTTGACCTAGATTTCTTATTTTAAATTTTTTATTCAATGACTATTGAACAATCTGTTTCAGTCTTATTATGCTAAAATATATTAAAAAATCATCAATGCTTACAACAGTTTTCTGACCATTTCTATGATTTTTAATAAACATACAAGGCTCTAGTTAACTCTTGCTATATCCCAAATTACATAGTTTTACGATTGCTTTAGTTCATAAACAGTCTTTTTTAATTTTAATACTTTATTTGAATCTCCAATAGGAAAACCATCTGGCAGGTGCATGAAAATACTTTCTTTTAAGTGACCATTAATAAAAGCTGTTGTGACATTTAAGTGGGTAACATCCATATTTAGTTGTACACTCATATCTAATAGTAACCGCAGTGTTGAATGCCGAATTACTGGTAAGAACGTGTTAAGGTCGTTAACACCGGCTTTCTGCGTAAAGCTTTTGACTACCAACCGCACACGATACCGCACTTCATTGTTATGATCAAATTTCTTTTTAAGCACCCACTTGCACTGCACTACACTAGTGTTATCTGGAGCATCAACGACTTCCCATACTTCGTTATAATGCGATGCGAATGACTGCAGTTCCTCGGCCACCGCCTGCAACCATTGTCGTTTCTCAGGACCAATTATCGCCTCTGCATATGTCATCTCATTAACTCCACTATAGCACATGTTGGCGTATCCATAACGCTCAGGTCTTTTCCTATGTCGCTTCGATTTCTCTTCCGCAGTTGTAGCAGGTGAATTTATTGTCATCTTTCTGTCTGAAGTGTTTTCTGCGTGTAGCTGCTATCCGCTCGCTGCAGGTAGCACACTCTCATCTTTTACATCCAGGTAGTCTGACTCAGAATCACTCGAGCTTGACTGATCTGAAGCTTTAAGTTTAAGCACAGATTCCTCCATAGATTTCCCCACTGAATCTAAGTTTTCTATACAGACAGTAACTGTGTCTTCTTTCTTTTCCTTCTCCAGTATTATCACATCTCTACTAGTAGTCACTTGGTGCCTCACAGGATCATAAATAATGTAACCTTCGACATTTTCACTAAATCCTACTAGTATGTGTTTTCTAGCCTTTTTGTCCCACTTGTTACGTTTTTCCTTTGGAGTATGGACCATAACTGGACTACCAAAAATGCGTATCTCCTGTAAGTTTGGTTTTCTGCCTGTCCAAATTTTGTACGGAGTTTTCTCTACACCTGAAGCTATTGATCTTTTTTCAAATATACGTCAGTATTTGCAACTTCAGCCCAGTGAACTTCTCGAGATCTGCTTCAAACAGAAGACATCTGGCTCAATCCACAAGGCCCTGGTTGACCTCTCACTAAAACTATTCTGTTCGGGCGTGTAGGGGTTCGTCTTTTGGTGTACTATGCCTGCATTCTTCAAAAAATCTTTAAACTCTTTGATACAATATTTAAGTCCATTGTTCGCAAAAATTTGATTTTCTTATTCTGACGATTTTCTACCATCAAGTTGAATTCTTTAAAATAACTTAATGCTTCACTCTTTGTTTTAAAAAAGTAGATGCAAGTCATTCTACTGAAGTCATCGATGAAAAGTAGAAAATATCTAGCACCATCAAGAGAATTCTTCTCCATGCGACCATAAATGTCGGAATGAACGACTTGAAATATCTCTGTGGCTCACGTGTCTGTGGGGAAGGGTGACCTTGACTGTTTCCCTTCACAACATGTTTCACAATTTGACTTACTTGTTGTAAAAGTGTCAGAATATTCCATTCCGTCAACCAATCCGTGCCAAGTTTCACCATCCGCCACTGATGATGTTAGTAGACAGTTCTCAATTGTCTTCAGATTCAATTTGTAAACACCATCGATAAGATCAGCCTTCGCAACTAAATCACCTGATTTATTTCTTATGATACACTTATTAGGCATGAAATTGATACTATTTCCATACTTTATCACTTCACTGACCGATAAAAGATTTGTTGTGAAACTAGGCACGCACAACATATTCCTCACGGTAACATCAAAGTTGTGACTTGTTGTGATTTCTATGTCTCCAGAACATAAAACAGGAACTTTAGTTTCATTTGCAACAATTATTTCCAGCAAACTTGGTGAATACATCGGACTTTTCAACCAAGAACTGAGAACCATTTGCAGTCATGTGAAGAGATGCGCCGTTGATAACATACCAATCTTGTTTTGTAAACTTCCCGCTTAGAAAAACAACGTTGAAATCGTTTGTCTGCTTCTTTTTTTCATTTTTTTCATTCAGTAATGGACATTGATTTCGATAATGAGCATTTTCTTTACAATTGTGACATGTTATTGTTAACAAGTTATAGTTAAGTCTGTTGTCTATGTTTGCAAGTGTTGCCACATTTATTCTTCTTACTCCAATTTCTTGCAAGTAATGCTGAATTGCAATCCGTTTCACTCACTTGAACTGATTCCATATCGAGTAGTTTGGTTTCAATCGAATCTGCCGTTATTCCAATCCCAGAGTGCTCAATAGCCATGATCATGGGCATGAACCGTCTAATGATCATTAATTTCAAATCTTGTGCCCATTAATCGCTGTGATGTCTCAACTTTTTGTGTCACATAATCCGTCATGTTTTCGCCGTTTTCTAACCTTATAGAAATTAGATGACGAAGCAAAGTAATCATCCTCGAAAATCCTGAATCGTCGAACAATGACTTTAAAGTTGTCCACAATTCCTTCGTGGTCTTCGCATGCTTCATGTGCACATATAGAGATGAATCTATCGTCAAAATCACTTTCGCCTGCGTTTTCGCATCTATCGCGTCTACTGTTCCTGCAGAAGTACTAGGAGATTCTTCCTTTATGTATTTATCGACGCCTTCGAGTATCAGCAAGTTCTCTACTGCGAACGTCCAATCATCGTAGTTCTCGCGACCTTTTAGCCTTGGTACATTCCCAAGAAAATTTGAACTCTGCACACGAAAATACTAACAATAACTATTACTTTGGAATTAATTTTGGGACTGGGCCCATAACAACGTAGGTTGACCAAATGATTGTAACTTTATTGAGCAAAGTAGAAAATGTACAGACAATACATTAAATATGTTCGAAAGCAAGACTAGATGGCAGAAGAAGTACATTTATTATTTATTTTAATATCATTTTCTAACAATAACTATTCCTTCCGAGCCCACATTCGAAGAGTTCACGAAGGAAGACCCCCATGTTAACAGGAGATTTGGAGTGACGCAAGAGATCCGACGAGACCTCTTTGCTATATCTAAGGAACATTCTTTGGCCCAATGCGTTTCAAAGGATCTCAGAATTAGCCGTGGTATCGCGTCCAAATTCAAACGCAGATTTGGCCTACCTGACGGACGACACAGTATCTATTACCTAGTAACTAAAGGAAGATGCTCTAATAAACCAATTTATAGAGACCTTTGGGACCCAGTAAGGGAACTCCGCGGACATCTTCTGGAGAATAACCTACAGAAGCTGGCGATTCCTAAGCTTGGTTGTGGACTGGACAACCTACATTGGAGGATCGTACGGAACATGATCGAAGTCCTGTTCCGCCGTACCAATCGAATCGCACCAATCCTGAGAAGACCTGCGAAACGGACAGTGAAAACGTAAAAAAATCGTTAAGGAGGGGATAGTGTAGCGAGCACGAGTGTTTGTGTGCGTTCGGGCACATGTGTGTGTGAAGGGCTTTTCGATTCGCCGACTAGCCGCGGGCGCCTTTCTTCATGTGCGCTGTATTTATAAATGTGTGTCGTACTTGTGTTCTGGGAAAGCAGTTAAACAGTTCAAAGAAAAAAGAAACTATCCGGATGTTTCGAGAAGGCTCCCAAAAGTAAACAAAAGAGTATTTAAAGGAAGAGACGATCGCCGAGTAAAGAAGAAATAAATTGATCCTTGTAGAAGTGAATCCAGAAATAAATTGACAGTGATAGCAGTGAAATAAATAGCGCAGTGAATAGTGATATATCAACAGTAGTGTAATTAAATAGAATAATTCATAACCTAAGTTTAGTAATAATTTAATAGTGTTTTTAAGTTCTTCAATAATTAGTATAAATAAATAGTTTTTGTCGTTATCAGTATTAGAAGTTAATTTTGTTAAATCCACGAACATTACAGTATGCAGTTTAGCTCCCTAGTTCGTTTGTTTTTTCTGTTTTTCTGTCATTTCCGGTTATCCGCTATTCTTTTCTTAATTTCCTTTAATTTTTTATTTTCAATCTAAATATACCAACACAATACATACACTCGAAACGGTTATTATAACAATTACGTAACAGATAGATAATTTCTCAGTTTAGATGGTAAAAGAGGAAAGATTACCTATATAAATTTGACAAACGAATAGAAAAAATAATACAAAATATAACTATCGAATACCTGAAGGACACACGTGCATCATTATCTAATCTACAAGTTGTACAGTAATAAATGTACATATAAAACAAAGGAACCGAAAAGAACTGACACAATTAAGAAAAAAATGTCAGAAAAACTTTCCGAAAAAATATTAATTTTTAAACACGTCAGTATGTATAGCATGTACTGATAATTCTAAATCTATTAAAACTGTATAACAAAATTATATTTTTTACTTCAACTTCAAGTCTCAAGGTCGATTTTTGTCAGGGTCGGTTTCAATCCGTCAATCTTTCGATAAGATGGGTGCTTAGTGTCTCTAAATCGTTCGTTCTATAGAACTTGGTGATTCATTTATATCGAAAGGGGGATCGATAAAATGTTAAGCAATCCGACACAATTTTGGTTTAAATAGTTTAATTTTAAAACCTAACCTAATGATAAGTAAAAATTTGAGCTGTATTTGCAAAAAAACAACTTGTGTGTGAATACAGATGAATAAAAAATAAAATATATGAACTCGTCGTGCTAACGCTAAAACCAATTTATTTAAAGTTCTATGTATATATACTGCCTAATAAATTGTACAATTTTGGTTTAGGAGAATATACACATAAACTCATAGCTAGTCACCTAAGAGAGTCAGAATTGGTGAAGTTGTTAGTGATTCCGAGGTTATTACTACAGAGGTGCCACAGGGTACAACATTGGGACCACTGTTATATATTATGTACATTATTAACTTACTAACAGAAATGTCGCATAATACTATCTCGTATGCCGATGATGCTGCTATTTTATCGATGGACGACACATGGGAAGAAGCAGCTAATACGCCAAGATAGATTGCTAAGTAAAGTAACTAATGGTTGGTACAAAAAGAAATATTAAATCTTACGAAGACAGAATAATAATAACTGTGATAGTGAACCCAAGTCGTTAAGTGTTTATATTGATAACAACAAGAGAAAAAGAATGGAGTTCCGCCAATATTTGGGAGTAAGTTTGGATTTTAATGTTAGATGGGAGAAACCACATACATTATACTCATATACTGCTAATTTCTTTAACTTGAAGCCTTGTCGACTAAGAAAATCAGCAACTGTACACTTGTCTCAACTCATTCATACCCGATGCATTGTGCGCAAATGTTGCGACTGTAGTGGGGAAGTAAGCAATAGTCGTGTCCGTTTTTTTGTGCGCATATCCACGATTTTGTACATGCGCAATGAAGAAAATTAGTTAAACGCATGCTTTGTCATGCCTACAATTTGCTATTTTAAGTAAACAAATTTTTGACATAAGAAACTACTATAAATAATTTTCTTCATTACGCATGTGCAAAATCGTGAACATGCGCACAAAAATGTAACGAACACGACCATTCTAAATAAACTGAAGTTGCATACAATTAGAACTCTCAGGCATGCGTAACATTAAATATGTTAATAAAAAATCAAGTNGCCGGTAATGCGCAGCCTATTCGTCAAAGACCTAGACATACATACAATTAAGACATCTTTTCGAAGTGAGTTAGTTTAATATGAAATATCATTCTGAAAATTCATCTCTCGTAGTTTAGTGGTTAGAACAATGGTACGTAAAGCCAAGGGTCCCGGGTTCGGTTCCCGGCGGGGGTGTGACAACAGCAACAATTTTTCCCTCATTAATTTGAGGTAGCGTGTAGTAGGTATAAAATTCAAAAATGAATTTTCAGAATAATATTTCAAAAGACCTAGACGATTGCCCCTGGTTAAGAAGGAAGAAGCAGAGCTAATAATCCCCGAAATGAAGGAGACCGGTATAATTGAGCCATCCTCAAATTGATGGTAGTTTTAGTAAAGAAGAAGGATGGGACAACCCGTTTCTGTGTGGATTACCGACAGCTCAACAACGTAACCAAGAAAGACAGTTATCCACTACCGCGGATTGATGACACCTTGGACATGCTTTCTTACTCAAAAATATTTTCTACATTCGATTTAAAGAGCGGATACTGGCAAGTTGCTTTAGATGCTGCCGTAATTCCAGCAATGTGAGAATGGGAGCCGTTCTTTCGCAGTTACAAGATGACTAAGAGATGGTAATCGGCTATTTTAGGAAGACCTTATCAAAAGCCGAAAGAAACTACTGTGTCACTAGTCGAGAGACGCTGGCTGTAGTCAAAGGTGTAGAACATTTTTATAAATACCTGTATGGACGAAAATTCACCCTCCACGAATGCCGATGTACTTTCCAGAAGATCTTGTCAAACAGACTGCAAGCAGTGTGATCGAATGGAAATGAATGAAAAGGCAATTCGACGCGTCGCGGTAATCGATAAGGAATGGTTACCTGAAAATATAAAACACGACCAAGAAAACGACCCGAACTTGAAGAAGGTGATGGAATGGAAGAGAGACGGAAAACGACCATCGTAACAGCAAATTTCTTCCTATACCCAAGTACTAAAATCGTTATATACTCAGTGGGATTCAATGGTTTTGGAGGATGGCATCCTGTAGCGTGTTGTTGAAAGTCCAGATGGGGAGAAACATAGGAAGCAACAGGTTATTCTTCGAAACATTCTTCATGATGGATCATCTGGCGGCCATTTTGGAATGAATAAGACGCTTGGGAAAGTTCGAGAGCAATTTCATTGGATAAACTGTAAGGAAGATGTCAAGAATTGGTGTAAGAATTGTACCACCTGTGCAGCGAGTAATGGACCACAGAAAAGGCCAAGGGCGCCAATGCGTTAATACAATGTCGGTGGCCCCTTCGAACGAATCGCAAACGATGTGGCGGGTCCATTCCCAGAGTCCGAGAAAGGTAACAAGTACATCGTGGTTATGGACCATTTTACCAAGTGGGTTGAAGCCTATGCCCTTCCGAACCAGGAGTCCGAAACCATAGTTGAGGAGCTGGTGAATGAGTTAATCAGTCGTTTTGGGGTGCCCTTGGAGTTACACTCAGACCAAGGGAGGAATTTCGAATCGGATGTATTCCGTGGAATATGCGAGCTCCTAGGAATAAATAAATATCGAACTACTCCACTCCATCCACAATCGGACGGCATGGTTGAGCGAATGAACCAAACCTTGATTAAATATCTCTCCAAGGTTGTGTGATCACCAAAAGGACTGGGACCGTTATTTGCCTTTATTTTCAATGACATACCGTTCATCTGTCCACGAAACGACTCGCCAAACACTTGCCAGTGTCCGTTTTGGAAGGGAGTTACGACTATCTTGTGACCTGAAATTCGGCTGTAAACCAGGAGATGATTTGGCTGGAGAAGATTATGTTACCAACCTCCGAAGAAAGCTTAACGATATCCACGAGTCGGTTTGTCTGCATGCACAGATTGCTAGTGACAGGATTAAAGAAAACTACGGTATCAAGGCTACAGCAGGTATTTTTGGTTGTATAATCCTCGTCGTCGCCATGGACTATCACCTAAGTTCCAACAAAATTGGAAAGAACCCTATGAGATTGTGGATTAACGACGTGATCTACCGAATTAAGAAAACTCCAAATGGGAAGCCGAAGGTAGTCCATTTTAATCGCTTGGCTTCATTCGCCGGTGATAATGAAGAAGAGGCGCGGGCCAGATTATTATGAACTAATGAAACTCAACAACGTAGGCCGACCAACATGTATTCAGCTTCACAACTGCTTAACGCTACAGTTTTTTGTTTCTTGCTTTCCCAAGAAATAGCAGATTCAGATTTCATAAAACAGAATCCTGTGTATGACCGTCTATCAATTGAGCAACTTGCCCAATTTGCATCTACAAATCCCACCAGGTCTGCTCTTCCATTGGAATATTTGGTCGAGTCAGTAAAACCAAATACATTAAGCTACCTAGTAGTTTTTGGTATGGTAATTTATTATCACAAACATTTGACTTTTCTATATCTAATTTACACTCTATAGGAGTATCAACTAAATTAGAATCAGACATATTAAATTTTTGTAACAATTGTTCGATATAATGCTGCTAATCTATAGTGATTACATTAGAGTTTCTGTTAATGTTGATTTTCATGCTTAAGTATTGCTTAACTTGACCTAGGTTTCTTATTTTAAATTTTTTATTCAATGACTATTGAACAATCTGTTTCAGTCTTATTATGCTAAAATATATTAAAAAATCATCAATGCTTACAACAGTTTTCTGACCATTTCTATGATTTTTAATAAACATACAAGGCTCTAGTTAACTCTTGCTATATCCCAAATTACATAGTTTTACGATTGCTTTAGTTCATAAACAGTCTTTTTTAATTTTAATACTTTATTTGAATCTCCAATAGGAAAACCATCTGGCAGGTGCATGAAAATACTTTCTTTTAAGTGACCATTAATAAAAGCTGTTGTGACATTTAAGTGGGTAACATCCATATTTAGTTGTACACTCATATCTAATAGTAACCGCAGTGTTGAATGCCGAATTACTGGTAAGAACGTGTTAAGGTCGTTAACACCGGCTTTCTGCGTAAAGCTTTTGACTACCAACCGCACACGATACCGCACTTCATTGTTATGATCAAATTTCTTTTTAAGCACCCACTTGCACTGCACTACACTAGTGTTATCTGGAGCATCAACGACTTCCCATACTTCGTTATAATGCGATGCGAATGACTGCAGTTCCTCGGCCACCGCCTGCAACCATTGTCGTTTCTCAGGACCAATTATCGCCTCTGCATATGTCATCTCATTAACTCCACTATAGCACATGTTGGCGTATCCATAACGCTCAGGTCTTTTCCTATGTCGCTTCGATTTCTCTTCCGCAGTTGTAGCAGGTGAATTTATTGTCATCTTTCTGTCTGAAGTGTTTTCTGCGTGTAGCTGCTATCCGCTCGCTGCAGGTAGCACACTCTCATCTTTTACATCCAGGTAGTCTGACTCAGAATCACTCGAGCTTGACTGATCTGAAGCTTTAAGTTTAAGCACAGATTCCTCCATAGATTTCCCCACTGAATCTAAGTTTTCTATACAGACAGTAACTGTGTCTTCTTTCTTTTCCTTCTCCAGTATTATCACATCTCTACTAGTAGTCACTTGGTGCCTCACAGGATCATAAATAATGTAACCTTCGACATTTTCACTAAATCCTACTAGTATGTGTTTTCTAGCATTTTTGTCCCACTTGTTACGTTTTTCCTTTAGAATATGGACCATAACTGGACTATCAAAAATGCGTATCTCCTGTAAGTTTGGTTTTCTGCCTGTCCAAATTTTGTACGGAGTTTTCTCTACACCTGAAGCTATTGATCTATTTTTCAAATATACGTCAGTATTTGCAACATCAGCCCAGTGAACTTCTTCTCGAGATCTGCTTTAAACAAAAGACATCTGGCTCAATCCACAAGGCCCTGGTTGACCTCTCACTAAGGCTATTCTGTTCGGGCGTGTAGGGGTTCGTCTTTTGGTGTACTATGCCTGCATTCTTCAAAAAATCTTTAAACTCTTTGATACAATATTCAAGTCCATTGTTCGCAAAAATTTGATGTTTTTAATTGATTTCGATAATGAGCATTTTTTTTGCAATTGTGACATGTTATTGTTAACAAGTTATAGTTAAGTCTGTTGTCTATGCTTGCTAGTGTTGCCACATTTATTCTTCTTACTCCAATTTCTTGCAAGTAATGCTGAATTGCAATCCGTTTCACTCACTTGAATTGATTCCATATCGAGTAGTTTGGTTTCAATCGAATCTGCCGTTATTCCAATCCCAGAGTGCTCAATAGCCATGATCATGGGCATGAACCGTCCAATGATCATTAATTTCAAATCTTGTGCCCATTAATCGCTGTGATGTCTCAACTATTTGTGTCACATAATCCGTCATGTTTTCGCCGTTTTCTAACCTTATAGAAATTAGATGACGAAGCAAAGTAATCATCCTCGAAAATCCTGAATCGTCGAACAATGACTTTAAAGTCGTCCACAATTCCTTCGTGGTCTTCGCATGCTTTATGTGCACATATAGAGATGAATCTATCGTCAAAATCACTTTCGCCTGCGTTTTCACATCTATCGCGTCTACTGTTGCTGCAGAAGTACTAGGAGATTCTTCCTTTATGTATTTATCGACGCCTTCGAGTATCAGCAAGTTCTCTACTGCGAACGTCCAATCATCGTAGTTCTCGCGACCTTTTAGCCTTGGTACATTCCCAAGAAAATTTGAACTCTGCACACGAAAATACTTACAATAACTATTACTTTGGAATTAATTTTGGGACTGGGCCCATAACAACGTAGGTTGACCAAATGATTGTAACTTTATTGAGCAAAGTAGAAAATGTACAGACAATACATTAAATATGTTCGAAAGCAAGACTAGATGGCAGAAGAAGTACATTTATTATTTATTTTAATATCATTTTCTAACAATAACTATTCCTTCCGAGCCCACATTCGAAGAGTTCACGAAGGAAGACCCCCATGTTAACAGGAGATTTGGAGTGACGCAAGAGATCCGACGAGACCTCTTTGCTATATCTAAGGAACATTCTTTGGCCCAATGCGTTTCAAAGGATCTCAGAATTAGCCGTGGTATCGCGTCCAAATTCAAACGCAGATTTGGCCTACCTGACGGACGACACAGTATCTATTACCTAGTAACTAAAGGAAGATGCTCTAATAAACCAATTTATAGAGACCTTTGGGACCCAGTAAGGGAACTCCGCGGACATCTTCTGGAGAATAACCTACAGAAGCTGGCGATTCCTAAGCTTGGTTGTGGACTGGACAACCTACATTGGAGGATCGTACGGAACATGATCGAAGTCCTGTTCCGCCGTACCAATCGAATCGCACCAATCCTGAGAAGACCTGCGAAACGGACAGTGAAAACGTAAAAAAATCGTTAAGGAGGGGATAGTGTAGCGAGCACGAGTGTTTGTGTGCGTTCGGGCACATGTGTGTGTGAAGGGCTTTTCGATTCGCCGACTAGCCGCGGGCGCCTTTCTTCATGTGCGCTGTATTTATAAATGTGTGTCGTACTTGTGTTCTGGGAAAGCAGTTAAACAGTTCAAAGAAAAAAGAAACTATCCGGATGTTTCGAGAAGGCTCCCAAAAGTAAACAAAAGAGTATTTAAAGGAAGAGACGATCGCCGAGTAAAGAAGAAATAAATTGACATAGGTTACAATC